>NC_068349.1:1942617-1992617 GCF_014633365.1 Diospyros lotus | reverse complement strand
ATTTCTTCCATTGCAGGTGTTGTGAATATGCGCTTTTGACACTTGAGTATTGGGCTGATGCACCTGAAATACAGCGAGCAGCTGATCTCTATGAAGACTTCATAAAGTGTTGTGTCGCAGATGCAATGAGTGAGGTATTGTGACGCAGTGTGTAGCGCGAGTGTGAAAAAACACACCAAAATAAACCTTTGAAAGAGCAAATTTCAATGGTTGAAGCTTGGCTTTCAAGAAGACTAAAAAACAATACTATTTTGCTAAGAAAACCCAAATAGGTTGTTGAAATTTGATTGAGAAAAACTTGATTACAAACTCTAGATCCTTGGCATATTTATAGTATTTGGCTAATTCAAATCCATCTAATATTTGGAAAACAAAATCCAACTAGAATTCTAATAGAAATAAATCCTAAATAAACGTCAACTAGAATTCTAATAAAAATAAAACCCTAATCAAACATGAAGTAGAATCCTAAATCAAGTAGGAACATGAAATAGAATCCTAAATCAAGTAAAAATATAAAGTAGAATTCTAAAACTTAAGAAGTATTAAAATAATATTATGGCACTACTATTTTGGTGATACTGTTCCGGTGTGGTTGGGTCGGCCTTGGGCCGAGTCTTGATTGGTGACCGCATCATTCACCTTCACTTGAGAAAAAATTCGACCTCGAATTTTGATTCTGTTTGGACAAATCCACATCTGGTAAATACGAAGAGAAATTAGCCATATTGAATGTTTGGAAATACCCATATGATTAGGCAAATCCACAACATAAGCATTATCATTGGTCTTTTTCGTAATCTTGTAATGACCATATTTCTTTGATTTAAACTTGTTTTGTTTTCCTGCTGGAATCCGTTCATTCTTCAAGAATATTATGACTTCATCTTCAACCTCAAATAACTTGTGCTTCTTATGCTTGTCAGCTGTCGCCTTGTACTTCTTATTTGTGCAACCGTTGGTTGACATTTTTCTGAACCGTTTGAACTTTTTTGCTAAGGGAACGTGAGCAAAGACATTCCTCCCCTTCTTAGCCATATCTGGGTTGGCATGGGTCCAACCATCGCCATGTTTGTTGCCATCTGCCTCCATTGTATTATTACTGTTAGATTGAGGACGTTGAACATTCCATCTTGAGTGCTTTTCTAATATGGTAAATTTTATCATAGGTCCTTCTCTTTTCATCAGCTTTCTTGATTTTGACTCCTCAACAGCTTTCGAATTCATCTGTAGATTTTTCTTGCCTGGAGAAGTATTATTTTGCAACTGTTTCAAATAAAAGCTAATTCAATGACTACCAGCAGTCTCTCCATCACTTAAAATATTGATGCTTGAATTCTCCTTTGGTCTAAGCACTTGATCAGCTATAGTAGCAGTTGAGTTAACTAGCCTAGGAGATCCAACACCCCTATCCACAAAGAGACCCATGTGACCATCTTGCTTTTGCAATTGCGAAGGTGAATATGTTCTTATTACCTTAGATTTAACCATGCCAGAGCTTGAATAAACTGTAGAAGGATTTGCTACCATGACCTCCATCTCCTTTACAGTCGCAAGTTGATTAGAAGAAACACCACAATCATTGGATTGCGAAGTAACGCCTGAGCCCTCGGGATTGGAAAATACCCTAGTATGAGTCAAAAACCTTGGAGTTTCTGTCATGTTAGCAGCATAAATTAGACCTGAGTTTGTAGACGTTGAGGTTGTTGGGATGACATAATCTTCGAAATCAAGCTTTAAACTCATCGAAAAGCCATTCTTTAGTTTATACTCATCGTTTCCCCAATGGTTGTGTTGCTGCGCATTCCTCCTAACCCCTTTACCACTAGGGTTGGCTATCATATGACCAAGATCATCCTCATCATCGTTATCATTCATCATTGGTCTTCTAGGATTAATGAGGACATGATTAATGGCTGGTTTTCCCGGTTTAACATAGCCGGCTTGATTCATGCCATTAGTCCGATTCCGATTATTTTTAACTCGTTGTAAAACGCCCAATTGGTTGCGGATTCGCTCCAATTGCTGCTCTATTGTACGAGTTATTTCCCATTGTTCTTCGATTGCTCTCCAAACCGCGGGCAGCCCCCGATCATCATCATGAGGCTGGTTGCTACCGTTACCTTCAAGATTGGCCATCTGATTGGTTGATGAACCGCTCTGATACCACCTGACGCAGCGTGTAGCGTGAGTGTGAAAAAACACACCAAAATAAACTCTTGAAAGAGCAAACTTCAATGGCTGAAGCTTGGCTTTCAAGAAGATGCAAAAACAAGACTGTTTTGCTAAGAAAATCCAAATAGGTTGCTGAAATTTGATTGAGAAAAACTTGATTACAAACTCTAGATCCTAGGCATATTTATAGTGTTTGGCTAATCCAAATCCATCTAATATTTGGAAAACAAAATCCAACTAGAATTCTAATAGAAATAAATCCTAGATAAACGTCAACTAGAATCCTAATAAAAATAAAACCCTAATCAAACATGAAGTAGAATCCTAAATCAAGTAAGAACATGAAATAGAATCCTAAATCAAGTAGAATTCTAAAACCTAAGAAGTATTAAAATAATATTATGGCACTACTATTTTGGTGATACTGTTCCGGTGTGGTTGGGTCGGTCTTGGGCTGAGTCTTGATTGGTGACCGCATCATATTGGATATTATAGATTCTTTCCTTTCAATGATATATTGGAAAAATGTGTTTCCAGCATGCCAGTGCAGCCATGGATGTCAGCTTTGACATTATTATGCCTGACATATGGTGCTGAATGTTCAGTCATTTGTTTTTGTTCTAAAAAACAAGCAGCTCTTTTTGCTCATAGATCAAGCCGATTCAGACGAATATTATGTCCATGTTATCTGAAGGAGTTTACCTTAAGTATTAGTGACTTTTGCCTAACAATTGAGGTTTACCTCAAAAGTGAGTGGCACGATAAAAGATTGTAGTCTTAATTCCCTTTTCCCCTCTCCCTCTTGGCTGGATTAGTAGTATCTTCATTAATACCCAAGCACATTGTGAATGGACAAGATATTAGGCCTATGGCAATAGAAGCAGAACCAAACTCCTTAAGGCCACTTTAGCTTGGCCATGAACAACCTTCCCTGCTTTCCTAGAATTGAAGCAACACAAAATATCTGTTCTTTCTTCTACTTTTCGAGGACATGGCAGGTGGGTTTCAATTTTATCAAGAATTATTTACTTGAACCTTTTATGATAAATTTATGGCTGGTATAGTGGATGTAGTTGTGCAGGGAAGAATTGAAGTTGAACCTTACATTATGTTATGAGTTGAACCATTGCTACTTCATAAAAAAGTACGTGTAATTTCCCAACCCAGTGTTGCCGGGCAAAACATTCCTACTTTGGAAATAGCACATCTAGGCACAAGTTTGATAGAAGAATTAGTTCTTCATTGCAGTTATCTCATGCATTCATCGCATCTATATTTTTTTAGTTATTTGGATGTTTCTTTGTTGTTCACCTATAATGCCCTTTTCTTGTAGGGAATTGTTTAAGTTTGAACAGAAATATTTGATACATTAAGTTTGACAGGTTCGAGCAACTGCAAGAACTTGCTACAGATTGTTTGCAAAAACTTGGCCAGAGCGTTCCCGTAGACTGTTTTTATCTTTTGATTCAGCTGTCCAAAGGGTATATATGTTTCTCTTTATTCTTATGGTTTACCTTTCTCTCTCCCCATTAGGGAGAGAATGTCTATATATTGTTGTTAAAATTGTATGATAATATGATGTTTATCTTTTTTTCTAATAATATGATGATGATTATGTAGATAATAAATGATGAGGATGGGGGCATACATAGAAGACATGCTTCTCCTTCCATTCGTGAGAGAAGTTCACAGATGTCTTTTACCCCACAAGCTTCCACCCCATCTAATCTACCTGGATATGGAACTTCAGCCATAGTTGCAATGGACAGAAGTTCCAGTTTGTCTTCTAGTACATCCCTCTCATCTGGGCTACTTTTATCCCAAGCAAAGCCAGTTGGTAAAGGCACAGAAAGGAGCCTGGAGAGTGTGCTGCAGGCAAGCAAACAGAAAGTTACAGCTATTGAGAGCATGCTCAGAGGTTTGGATGCATCTGAGAAGCATAATTCATCTCTCCGATCATCTAGTTTGGACCTAGGTAATAGCTTTTCCTATTGAATAAATTTTCCATGTCTTTGGTAAAAGTCCATCTCTGCAATGGTGAATGACAACTGCCTTGATGATTATATATCATGATTAGTACGTATTTATATTCTACAGAAATTTTATTTGTTGTCCCTAGTGCAGGAGTTGATACTCCATCATCTCGTGATCCCCCATTCCCACTTGCTGTTCCTGCTTCAAATAATCTGGCAGCCTCGTTAGGCATTGAGACAACTACATCTGGTATATCTAAAGGAAATAGCCGCAATGGAGGATTAGCTTTGTCTGACATCATCACTCAAATTCAGGCTTCCAAAGATCCAAGTAAATTGTCCTATCGCACCACTGGAGGAGCTGAGTCTTTGACAGCACTTTCATCCTACTCAGCTAAGAGAGCTTCTGACAAAGTACACGAAAGAGGATCTGTTGAAGATAACCTTGATTCTAGAGAGGCCAGGCGATTTATGAACTTGCATGTTGATAGGCAATATTTGGATACTCCTTATAAAGAAGCAAATTTCAGAGATTCACAAAACAATTATATTCCTAACTTTCAGAGGCCACTTTTGAGGAAGAATGTTGTTGGACGAATGTCTGCAGGCAGAAGGAGGAGTTTTGATGATAGCCAACTCTCATTGGGGGAAATGTCGAGCTATGTGGATGGTCCAGCTTCCCTCAATGATGCTCTTAGTGAGGGACTGAGTCCAAGTTCGGACTGGAATGCCAGGGTTGCTGCATTTAATTATCTTCATTCTTTGCTGCAGCAAGGCCCAAAAGGAATTCAAGAAGTTACCCAGAATTTTGAGAAGATAATGAAATTGTTTTTCCAGCACTTGGATGATCCCCACCATAAAGTTGCCCAGGCAGCTCTTTCAACGCTTGCAGATCTTATTCCATCTTGCAGAAAGCCCTTTGAAAGTTATATGGAGAGGATCTTGCCCCATGTTTTTTCACGGTTAATTGATCCAAAGGAATTAGTAAGGCAACCTTGCTCAACTACATTGGAAATTGTCAGTAAAACTTATGGTATCGATTCTCTTTTACCTGCTTTGCTTCGTTCACTGGATGAACAGCGGTCACCTAAAGCAAAGTTAGCTGTCATTGAGTTTGCTATTAATTCCTTCAACAAACATGGAATGAACTCTGAAGGCTATGCTAATAGTGGTATTCTGAAGTTATGGCTTGCTAAATTGACACCATTGGTCCATGATAAGAATACAAAATTGAAGGAAGCAGCTGTCACATGCATTATATCAGTTTACTCCCACTTTGACTCTGTAGCAGTCCTAAATTTTATTCTTAGTTTGTCAGTTGAAGAGCAAAATTCCTTGAGACGAGCCCTTAAGCAGTACACACCTCGTATAGAAGTGGAATTGATGAACTTTTTGCAGAACAAAAAAGAGCGGCAGCGCTCCAAGACTTCTTATGATCCATCTGATGCTGTGGGAACATCATCTGAAGAAGGATACAGTGGAGTGTCTAGGAAGAACCACTTCCTTGGAAGGTATACTACTGGTTCTGTTGACAGCGATGGTGGTAGGAAATGGAGTTCCACACAAGAGTCACTGCAAGTTACAAGTTCCATCGGTCAAGCTGCCTCTGATGAAACACAAGAGCACTTGTATCAGGGTCTTGGAACTAGTGTCTACAGTGATGTTCTTACTACCAAAACTAAGGACCTCAAGTACATAGTTAGTGGTATGGATGGTAGTGTGAACACAGAGGCTTCTTCCACTCCATGTTTGGATGTGAATGGACTGATAGGTTCTGATCTCCGAGGAATCACTGCAGGCACTAAGCATAATAATGAGGGTCTGCCCGAACTGGACTTTAATCATTCAAAACTTGGGGCTCTGAAAATTAACTCTGCACCTGACACAGGTTTGAGCATTCCTCAAATTCTTCACCTGGTAAGTTCTTTGCACCCAATTTTTCCCTGTCACATTAATATGTTCTAGTTTATATTCTGAATTGATTTCTTTTACTTGGTTTTGTATAACCAACATGACGACAATATGTGCCTGTATCCCTTGTTTTTGGCAGATTTGCAATGGGAATGAGGAAAGCAATATTGCCAGTAAGCGTGGTGCACTTCAGCAGTTAGTTGAAGCATCTGTTGCTAATGATCAATCTATTTGGACCAAGGTATGATGAATTTCTTCGGGTTAACAAAATTGTAGATCATACAAAAGTGCCATTCTAGGTCTGTGTAGTTGGCCTTCAGACTGCTGCACAAACAAGTGTACAATTTGCTGTGCTATTTAATGAGTTCTTTAGCTTTAAGACCTCCACAAGGGTGTTTTTGATCCGTAACCAAGGGAGGCTGACTTCTAGTGGAAACTAAAGTTTCAGATCTACTTTCTTAGTTAGATATGGGTTTAAAAATGGGCAACTTGAAAGAAATATTATGCTACAACCTATGCGATGATTGTGAAGGTCGTAGTTGTACCCAGTGATCTGACTGTTGAGCTCTGTCACACTTTGATCTTCTTTCTTCTTTTCACTTTGTACAATTTGGTTTTGAGAGGTTTGCAGTGTTCTGTCTAGGTTCATGCATATACAAGCAAATAAGTGGTTGTGGTATTCTCAACAAGATTTATATACACTTTCGGTCATTAATTCATCCACCTGAAATTTTCACAAACCAGGTCATTTATTGGCTTATTCTTAAATTACCTTTTATTGTTGCAAAGACATTATGTGGTGTTGTGTCTCAAGTTTCCCTTTGAAGGAACCTAGGCTGGGATATACAGGCTAACATATGTATATGATTTGCATGCACAATTTCACATCTGCAAGTATGCTTTGAATAAAAGGCATTGGTTGACCCCTGACCATGTTATCTGCAACTAACGTAGTGGAAGGAAAACCTGTGTCTAATATAGGCACAATAATGGTGGTTTTTGACTGTCTTTTATTGATTTCCTTCTACTTGTAAGGCATGGATCTTGGAAATCAACTATGCTTGATATTACTTTGGCATTATTAGATTTTACGAACTGCTGTTTTTTGAGCCGATCTCCTGCATGTAGTAAGGTCATATTTTCTTCTTTATTTGTTCATTTTATGCATTGACTTGAATAGAAGAACACATACTTTTTGATCATGAGATATTTTGGCACTTAAAAAGATTTTTTTATTATCTGCAGTACTTCAATCAGATTTTGACAGTTGTTCTTGAGGTTTTGGATGATTCTGAATCATCAATCCGTGAACTTGCACTTTCGCTGATAACTGAAATGCTAAAGAATCAGGTTTGATTTTTATTAGCCTCATAGTCCATTTCTGGATGTTTTTTTCTGCTTGTTCTTAGTTTGATAATTTTGACATCTCCACTAGCGGCGACTCTGTACCCACACACACTACCATCCCACCCCCCAATAGAAAAGGAGAAAAGAAAGAAAAGAGGAAAATAAGAAAGGACGAAAGAGATGATATCACCATTGTAAACTTCTTTTCCTCAATTTCATCATTACCCTTCCAATTTATTTCATGTTATTTTCATATTTGTTTCCAGAAAGATGCTATGGAGGACTCTATGGAGATTGTAATTGAAAAACTGCTTCATGTTACAAAAGATGTCATTCCAAAGGTAGCTTTGTTTTTTTTTTTTTTTAGGGTCAGACAAATTATTTACATATGGATTTGCTTTCTTTCTCCGTATATCATTGTGCTGATTTTCCAATTCAGGTTGCAAATGAAGCAGAACACTGTCTGACTATTGTGTTGTCTCAGTGTGATCCATTCAGATGTCTAAGTGTAAGATATTCTTAATTCAAAGTTAAAGTTATCTTCTTCATTCTGTGTTTATATTGTGTATGGTAAATGGTCTGATTTACTGATTGCAGGTTGTTGTCCCTTTGTTGGTTACTGAAGATGAAAAAACTCTTGTTACTTGCATAAATTGTCTAACAAAGGTACTTCTTTCAAGTTTATTTGTTGGAAGAACTTTGGTGATACTATATTATTTCATTCTGGTAGATATTACATACTTGTATGAGGCTTGATAAGTGCTTATAGTTTATTACTTTTATGTACATCAAAGCTGATGTTACAATGCTAAATGATATGGGAAATGATTTCTCTGTTTTCTGTGCATTTTCTTACTCATAATGGTGATTTTTTTTCATTGTTTTTTGAATTGATTTTAAGAGTAACTTTTATAATAATATCGACTCTTATGATGAGAACTTGAACTCCCAGCCATTTATGTGAGGCTGTTTCTTATTTTGTGCTAAAACAATTTATAAAGCACAGGCTGAAAGGGTATTGTGATGATGCACCAATGTGCAATCATTAGAGAGCAAGGGACACTAGCACTTTGATCCTAGTATTCCTCATTTCATTAGGTTCAGGAAGGTTGGGCATCAGGATGCATTACGATAGCTATACCTGCTGTAGTGGTTGCCTCTTAGAAAGCAATAGGCCTAATCCTCCCTACCACACTTCCCCAGTAACCTACAGGATTGGTTGATCCATAAAAGTGAAATTTGGATCCTCACCAAGAAAATTGAGGGAATCAGCAGCCCCCACAGCATGGAGCTTGCTCCTGTATCTGCAGTACAACTATTCTAATATATGGGTTAACACAATCAACTAGAGTGCTAATTAAAGAAGTTCATTTCCTTTTTATTTAAACTAAGTCACTTCATGGGGCACATTTTATATTGGATTTCTTTGTGATAGATTCATCTGAATGAGAACAAGGAGATGCAAAATATGATGTCAAGAAGGGCATAATCTGGCAAACCTGGCTGTTTCTATCAGTAGAATGATTATATGACTATTCTGTTGTTTTTCTTATTAATATTGAAGTTTTGATTCCTACTATCTAAGTTGGTGATGATTTTAACTTCCTATTGGTTGTGTTTTTTCTTTTTTCTGTTGGTCTAGAACATAAATTTATAAGTCAGTTTTAAAAGAAATTTCTTGCTTTAAATAATTCTTTTACTGCAGACCTCCATCGTGCAAATATTTCCATTTTCATGTTCTCCTCTTTGAGTCCTTCAGGTATTTTTTCTTGGTTAGTTTTTACTTTAGGAAGCTGCATTTCTGGGGTTTTCGAGGTTTTAATTGTTTAGGAAGCCATCTGCAGGAGTAGGTTGGTTGTGATAAACTGGCAAGTCAGAGTGACCTTTTACCAAAAATTTTAAGTAGCAATATTTTTTTTGTATTATCAGCAGTTCAGGAGTTTTCCTGTATCCTACTTGCAGGATGACCCAAACCCATGACACCAAAAAGAGTGGTGGATATAGGGCCTAATGTTGTGCACTGCAGTGGGCTAGGGTGATGACTGATGGGCTTGCCTTCCAGCAGTAGCTATGGCTTAAACTGGACATTCCCTAGTGAGGAAGGGCCGTCATGGTCATGCCCAGTTGCTATACTGGTTGCCTCACCTTCCTCTTTTATTTAGCAGAAAAAAAGCCAAAAAAAAAAAAGTCATCAGGCTTGATTTGTTGTTGTAATCATATGGCAGTAGAAGTTGATATTTTAGGTTACTTCCTCCAGCATTGATTCTCTCCTCTTTTTCTTTTTATTTTTTTGGCTGGGGCTTTGGAGAGAGAGAGAGAGAGAGGGGGGGCGGGGGTAGGAGGGTTCAGTATGAAATTTCTGAAATTTTTGTGGAACCAATGCCTGGATGATTAATTGCTTATGTACTTCTTGGCTGTTAAATAAATTCTTGATCAACTTTCTTTGAGTTTATTATTGATATTGGATCATACATTGTTTACTTAGAAAATAGCTATTTTTATCATCCTTTCTGCTCTTTTAAGTTGTCTTTTTGTGCTAAACTAGTATTTGAAACATGTTAAGCTATAGCATATTTTGAATATTTTATCCATATATGGTTCTGATATTTGAAATGTTCTCTTTAACAAAGCTCATTATTATCATCACCACCGTCTTATTATTTAGATGAAGGTCTTCTCCCTAGCAAAACTTGGGCCTGTGAATATATTTCCTAGGCTGGGAGTAGTTGAGAAAGTAAAAAAGTTTTAGACAATGTGTCATCATTTCTTATCTCATGTTTCTTGTTCTCCACTTCCTTTAAAAATCTTTTGATGTTTAATAATTAGGACAGATGATATGGGAGGTTGTTAGTCACTAGAGGTTACCCAAATGCGCTTGAATATGTGTGACCCTTTAGTTGTCTTCTTTTTCTCTTTCTTATTTTGTTTTTGGGTGTTAGTTTGAGATGATTTGTTATCCAATAGTTATTTGGGTCAATTTTATTGGCACTGGATATTTCTCATGGTTCTGGACATTGGCCGCCAAGTTTTTGGCCTTATTCTTCCCCAAGGAACAAAGGCTTTTGTTAAACAAGAGTACACAGTGAGAGCTTATTGATCTTACCCTAAATAGCTGTTTAAAACAAAGAACAGAGAAGAAAGAGTATAAAGAGCTCAATAAGCTACCTAATAAAAAAAAGCCCTTGATTTTGATGCTCTAATTTTCCACTTGGTCCCCCCCCCCCCCCCCCCCCCAAAAAAAAAAAAAATGCTGATGGGGTAGTTTGGGATGATTTCTTATGTTACAGTTACATGGGTCACTTTTGGGTCATAAATGTGACATTCATTATGTAATGTTAACTCAACTCGAACTAGTCTTTACTCCCAATCAGTTGGGGTTGGTCAAGGATGTGCTTCCTTGTTTTGGTTCTACTTCAAGTTATTATCTCAGTGAATTTAGATAATCATGCGCTCTCTCAAATGGCTTTTTTCTATTTTGCCTTGTGATAGCCGTTTTAACCATACATGTATGAGTATTGTTTTGTTAAGCCCTTTTTTCTTTGAATTTAGATAATCATGTGCGCTCTCAAATGGCTTTTTTCTATTTTGCCTTGTGATAGCTGTTTTAACCATACATGTATGAATTTTGTTTTGTTAAGCCCTTTTTTTTTTTTTTTTTTGTTCAGCTCGTAAGCAGACTCTCCCAAGAGGAACTGATGGCTCAGTTACCATCATTTTTGCCAGCCCTTTTTGAGGCATTTGGGAACCAAAGTGCTGATGTTCGCAAGGTAAATAAATAAAGTACCAGTGCTATCATCATTAAATTATTGGTTTGCTATTTATAATTTTAATTTTGTTATTCTACTGCATTTATCGTTTTGATTTGCAATTCAGGTAGGGTAATCACCTTGGAAGTCTGGCCAGATCAATGAATAGAAAACACTGAATACATGGGAAGAGGAGTAAATAAAAGATCTAGGATAAAAAAAAATTGGAGTCTTTATAAGCCTCTAGAGACTTTTAGGCATACAAGACTGCTTTCAGTAGGATTCTCTCACTGAATGATATTTTCTGCTGAGTTGGTGGAATAAATTTAGATGACAAAGAAGTGGAGTAACAAGCATCAGTATTGGCCATCACTGCTTTAGTTGAGCAGAAACATCATAGGACTCTAGTTTCGTTTAAATGAGTAAACAAGCTTGTTTTTTTTTTTCCTGGTATAGGTAATTGAATATGTATCATTTTGATCAATTTATCCAAAAGAAAAGAAAAAAAATGAAAATGTTTGGCTATTACTTAATATCAGCTGATTTCTAATAAGTGGAGAATGAAGCCTTCTTAAATTGTCACAGCTCATGATTTCTTGGTTTGGCAGACTGTTGTCTTCTGCCTTGTGGACATCTACATCATGTTGGGGAAAGCATTCTTGCCATACTTGGAGGGTCTTAACAGCACACAGCTTCGGCTAGTGACTATCTATGCTAACAGGATCTCTCAGGCCAGGACTGGTACTGCCATAGATGTTAACCATGATTAGCCCATGTTCAGTACGAAATGTTATGGGTGCAGTGGTATCGGTACAGCAACCCTGATTAGCTGGTTTGCTTGGGTTGAAAATTGTGGGTGTGGGAGTTCTCTTTTCAATTCATTGTTTTGTGTATATTGTATATCGTGTGGAATGTGCTTTTGCAGGGTGCTTTCTCTTTGCATTAATATATTTTTTGTATTCATTTGTCACCTGTTTGTTTTGGAGTGGAGGGGATCCTTTCGGTGGGAAACAAACATGAACTAAGCCCGTAATCAAATCTAAACAAGGAGGGGCTCTTTGTAACTAGTTTGTATGTTGTCTTTAAGAAGGATGAGGAATCAGGTAATCATATGCTTCATTTCGAGTGGTTTTGGATATTTAGGGTTCTTTTCTTCTCAATTTTTGTCCATTGGGTTAATTCGGGGGGTCTGGATATGTCTTGCTTTCTTGGGGCTGGTCCTGTCCCAATGAGGTTGGTTTTTTTGTTTTTTCATCTCTTTTTGTTGCGTGGCCTTGGAGTGGAGAAGAGAGGCTTCGACATTTCTGGAAGTTACCATTGTCTGCTTAGGGAAACATTTTCATTTCCCTTTCTTGTCTTCTTGTGGGTGATAGTTGGACAGGACAGGGGAGAGGCTTTGATATTCTAAGATTATTGTTTTTCTAATTTTTGTGTTTTTGTTAATCCCTGAATGCTTTATTTTTATTGTAATTGAATGGTATATGATATACACGTTATGACATAATTTGTAATTGAATGGTATGTGATTTAGTTATGATGATCTTCACTTTCGTATAGGTAAATGAATCAAGATATTCAGAGTTATCTTTGAGATTTTTGATCTTTTGTATATAGGGCTAGTTAGTAAAGGTTGAATTCTGCAAGATTATGATTGGAGAGTTCTTTGTGAACATTTCTTCCTTTTAATCTGGATTGAATGAAAAGAAAATGGATTTATCATTTTATTATTATTTGTCAATAAAAATATGTAACCATAAAATTGATTACCTTGAAAGGATAAATTAATAATTTAAAGTTTTTGGATGCCCAATCAGCATGCTCTACAAATTTTTTGAAGGAATCCCCTAAACACAATAAAATTATTTTCAAAAGAATAAAAACTCTAATTAAATCGCCAAAAAAGAAGTTTTGCATGTGACCGCTACTACGTTTACATATTTGACAAAGAAATGGGCAAAAAAATATATTGATTTTGTAGTTCTTTATTTGAAAATATGATTTAATATTTATAATAATATTATATATTAATGTTTCATATATTTATATTAATATAATATAAATTATTAATATATAATATTATTATAAATATAAAATTTAAATATCTAAATCATATTTTCGTTATTCACACAGAAAAAAGGTGAGCATTTGGTTAATTAAGTAATAAATTGAATTTATGTTAAAAATTTAATTGAATCAACAGAATAGAATTTTAAATTGAACAAATTAAAAAAAATAAAAAATTGAAAAAATCAAATGGATCAAAAAAACTAAAAAAAATAAAAAATGTTATTTTTAATATTTCAATATGTTTAATTATTTTTTTAATATGAAAATTTAATTGAATCAAAATAATCAAAATTGTTAAACTTTGAAAGCGAATTAAACTAACCTACAACTTGAATCAAATTGAACCAATAATTTTGATTAATTTAATTTAATTATTCAATTTAACTAAAATATTATCCATGCCAAATAGAAATCATGATTTTTGTCAAAAGTGACAACAATGCAAGATATTATTGATTAGTTTTGATGTTCCTTTCTGGAGGCGAGATTAATTTTGGTTTGAATTTTAGTTTGTAAACATTTTTTATAGGAAGAATAATACTAATTATTATTTAAAGTATTATATATTATTTTTAAATATGTATTTATTATATCTTATTTTTAAAATCAAATAATTTTATTAGTTAGTGATAAATATATTGTGTTTTAAATTATTTAATTAATAAAATTATTTAAACATTGAAACAAGATAAAATAAATATATATTATTTTAAAATAATGTACATTTGTTATTGTTAGTTATTATGAATCTTTATATTTTTTTAAAATATTTTTTAATTAATAAAAGAATTCAAATATTTAAAAAAACTCGATAATCCGCTCAAATTGATTCTTTTTAAGGCCCAAAGGCGGTTTCCCAGCCCCACGGCCCAATCAGATACGACACTGTTTTCGCGGCTCAGCCGCCAAAACCCTAAACCCTGCTACAAATTTCTGGACTACTCTCTCTCTCTATCTCTCTCTCTCGGTGTAGAACTTTCCATTTCTCTTCGTTCTCTTTCACTTCACCAATCCCCAAACTTTTCGAACATGTACCGCTTCGTTGCCAATCTAGCCTCCAGAGCCCGGTAAGTATTGCTCTGACGGTAGGGCAGCAATTCAAACTTCCTTTTTTTGAAATTTTCTTTGTGATTGTATGACTCATCCCTGGATTGTTTGATCTTCAGGGGCGCTAGGAACGGTACTTACCAGGTATTTGGTCATTTTTTTGTTCAATTGACGCATTTGTGTGGTAAGATATGGTCTTCGTTTTCTTGGCGTTGTTTTTATGTGGCTATGTTTTGTGTATGTCTGTATGGGTTTCAGATTGGCAGTAGGTTGGCTTGGAGCAGAAACTATGCTGCTAAAGACGTCAAATTTGGAGTTGAAGCGCGGGCTTTGATGCTTAGGGGCGTTGAAGAGCTCGCCGACGCTGTCAAAGTGACAATGGGCCCGAAAGTGAGTGATCAAATATATGATTATAAGACAATATAAATTAGCGTTTAATTTTGAACCAACATTTTCCCTTTTTGGAATTTTCGTATGAAAAGAAGAACGATTCACGAGAATGTGTCCATTTTGACGCACGCTTAACGTTTCTGTCATTATATCAAAATTAAATTCAAAAGCAAATGTTGGAAGTTCTCCAAGCTTCTGCCTGAATTGTATTTTTGCAAATTGAGGATCAATCGACATTCAAGTCAGCAGGTTTCTGACTTTTGCCTTTATGTGGGATAATCATGAGAGTTTCAAGATTTTGGCACCGTCATTCATTAGCAGTCAAGTAAAAGATGCTGGAGATGAATGAATGCACTTGTTCCCCTATATGTAAGTTAAGTTATTCCAAAAACACAAACCCATATTTATGCGAAACCATTTTTCTCATCCGCAACTTGTGGAGAGCTTGACATGATTTGCATGGTTCCTGCAAGCAAATATCCAAATTGCTGGAAATTATTGTATCAGTTGTTTTCTTGTACTCTGTTGGATAAAAGAGAATTTAATTGTTAAGGATGGTCTTCCTTGTGAATAGTTGTTTGTTATTGCAAAACCTCTATTTTGGGTTTCGTGTATTCATAACACTAATTGACACTGGAAAATAGACTAACTGTCTCTGTCATTGTCATCCTAGTGTGGGGTATAGGGGTAGCTTCTGTGACTGTATTTTGATAGCTCTGGATTCACTGGTCTGATCTTTTCTAATGATTGTTAGAAGTTATTCTGGAGTCCGTTGTCAAGTCTTAATTTCCCATTATGCTTTCTCTTAGATTGCAGTTTAATTTTTCATTTTCTATATTTTCAATCTTCAAGTCTTATACATGGCAAACCCTGACTGTTTCTGTTGCTTTTGGACTCCTATCAAGGGCCGCAATGTTGTCTTGGAACAAAGTTTTGGTGGCCCAAAAGTGACAAAGGATGGTGTTACAGTGGCAAAAAGTATTGAGTTTAAAGACAGAATCAAGAATGTTGGTGCGAGTCTTGTAAAGCAGGTTGCAAACGCTACGAATGATGTTGCTGGTGATGGTGAGCTTTCTTATTTGTTGATGATGGTTTTATATCCATTTGGGTATATTTCTTTGTCACATTACTTGGGGTTCTTTGTTCTGACAATTATTGAATTTCCATTATTGTGTATTTGTTAATGGATTCACATCCATTTAGCTGTAGTTATTTGTCATGTAACTGGGTTCTGTTGTTCTTGACAAGGGTCCTTGACAGCCACAGTTTGATGTAATGCTATGGCCTTGCGGTTTCTATTCAGGTACAACTTGTGCAACAATACTTACCCATGCAATATATTCTGAGGGATGCAAGTCAGTAGCAGCTGGAATGAATGCCATGGACTTGAGACGTGGTATCACAATGGCAGTTGATGCAGTGGTGACAAACTTGAAGAGCAGAACAAAAATGATCAGCACATCTGAAGAAATAGCCCAGGTTTGCCTAGTTTCTTGTCTTTATGGGCTTTAAATATTTCTTGATTTACCTTATTAATGATTTGATTTTTCTCAAAGGTTGGAACAATATCAGCCAATGGGGAGAGAGAGATTGGTGAACTTATAGCTAAAGCTATGGAGAAAGTTGGCAAAGAGGGGGTTATTACCATTGCTGTAAGTTACGTCTTCATATATTCATTCTTTTCCCATTAAGGTAGTGTTTGTTAGAATGAGTCAGAATAAGGTTGCATTAAGATAACTTATCTGTAAGGTCCAATATAACTTATCCAAAGAGGGGAGGGAGAGATAAATTTATCTGGAAAGTTCAAGATAAGAAGTCACATGATTTCTTTCTAGATAAATTTAACAAATGCAATGGAAAGCCATTTTATTCGGGATGTTTTCCATATCTCACTTTTTTTGGTCTATATCTTAGTTAACAAACACTACCTAAATTGAAAAAAGAGGAAGTATGAACAAATTCCACAAACTCTATTTAATTTACATATTTTTTTGGGCCACGCACTACCTTTTGATAAAACTTTTTGATTTTTGAATTTATTGACTTGAAAAAACTGACCATGCTTGCAACTCCCAGACAACCCCCCCAACCCAACCCAACCCAACCCAACACACACACACACACACAAAGCAAGCTGAAGAAAAGAGTGAAAAATTCCATGCTTTATTAATGAGTATGACAGATCTCTTAGTTCTGTTAATTTTGTGACTACACTTCAATCACTTGAAAGCTAGAATATAAATAATGAATTCTGAGCAAATGACTCTCTCTCTCTCCCCCCTTAAGTAAGTTGTTAGAAGATAAGTTTAAACAAAAAGTTCTATAAAGGAAACATAATGTTATAAAAGTAATGGAGTTTAAAGGAATTGACTACTGAAATGGAATCATGGATTAAATACGAAAGCAAGGTAGTTATTGAAAAGAAGATGATTCTGGATACAGGAGGAGAGGGAGAAAATTGTGAAAAAGGCAAGGAGTATTGCTGTCATGGGAGAAAGGAGGATTTGCACTGCTTAGAGATTAAAAATGATGGGAAAATAATTTTTTTTTTTGGGGGGGGCGAGTAGGAGGAGAGTAGGAAAGGATACAACAACAACAACAACATATTCAGCCTTTATCCCACCATGTGGAGTTGGCTACATGAATTCTAGACTTTTATGTGGGTTACATCCCAACAGATAGTTTGTCTAGAATTCATATTTGAATCCAACTAAGTTTTACGCTGGCTGTCGGTTACCTAACGAAACTCTCCTTCTTTATCGGAGCTTGGGACTGGTAGTGGATAACATCCCCTGGCGGAGTAATGATGAAATGAAGTTTCAACACCATCTTCATATGGAGAAGTTTCATGAGATGGTGGTGAATGAAGATAATTGATATAGTTGTGTTCTATCACTTAGTTGACATGGTGAAACCAAAATATAGTTGATAATTGATAATTGATATAGTTGTGTTCCATCACTTAGAGTAGGAAAGGATACCAAAATATTAATATGTTGGAAGAAAAGGGAAAGAAAAAAAATACTAACATTATGTTTCTTATATATATATATCTCACATTGGAAAGAAAGAAGGGTGTAATGCAGACCAAGTAATTGTGGCAACTACTCGGAAATCACATCAAAGTGGTGATGAAACATATAACTTGTACAAATCTTTCCATTTTCCAAGTCGATTCGATCCATTTGTTCATAGAGATATTTACTTGATTACAAAAATTTCTAGAACATATCTAACACAGGGACAAATAGTCAATTTTGAAAGAACTTATTGTCAACCTCTTTTCGGTATGAATCTATTTGATTTAGAAGGGAAGAACTTGCATTGGTATCTCAATTTCAATTCAGACATGGATTGAATTGAAACATCTGACCATCACATGTATCACCCAGCATTGAGGTGTAAAAAAGACTTGCAATCACCATTCTATTTAGGCGATGACATGTGGCAATGCCAAAATTCAATGTTAGGGGTAAAATCAAGCTTTTGGGTACAATGTTTGTGTGAGGTTTTTAAGATGAAGTTGGAAGTAAATTTGGTTCTCTTGGTCAATGCTAACACAATTGATATAGTGACAAATATAATCTTGCTTAATGTTCAAACAATCGGACCAAGGCTATGAAGCACATGCATGGACACAGGGACAGGAGATGCAGGACATAGGGATGCGATGTTTTTCAAAAAATTAGGACATGACACGGTTGAGATACTTAAACTATCAAAACTATATTTCAAATTCATGGATATGCATTTAAAATTCATAAGCCAAACTTCCAAATAAATAACTCTAATCTAATTAGCAATCAACTCACAGTCTAGTCGTCTTTGTCCCTCACACAATCCATTTGATGCTTAAAGAGCTAGAGAATAAGTGCGAAGGGTATGAAAACCGAACAGTTGTACAATCTAAACATGGGGCAAAAAAATGCAATTACCAAGGCGTACATCTAATTCCAAGTTGTAAAACTAAAGAGTAAAAAATAAAATGCATATTGTTTAGTCTTCGAAGTGTCTGCAAAGTGGACATGGGGTTCTATGAGTGACATGCCACGTGGGTGTGTTTGATAAGTGTTGAAGGCGTGTCAGAGTGGCGGAGTGTCCAACACACTAGTGACATCGGTTTGACAGCCCCTAGGAAGTGTCCGTGCTTTATAGGACCAAGGTATTGAATCGAAAAGAGAGGTTCACAGTTCAATGTTAGGACTGGGGTTGAACCAAGGTCGAACTGGATGTATTTTTATAAAATAAATAAATATTAGTTAAAACTATGATATTAAAATTCACAAAAAATAAAATCCATAACATAACACATAATAAATTTAAAAAATGTATTAGTTAACATTGTTCTACAATCAGGACAAGTTTATACAATAATATTATCATAAATTTACAATGAAAATAACTTAAGATTAAATATTTATGTTATGAATAAAAATTACAAAAAAATTATGTAGTTACAAAATGATAGATGGTAATCAGATAGTGGCATCAACTCTTTCTAAATTATTATATTTTTGAACATTTAAAAATAAAAAAGAAGTGAAAAACCCTAGGTCAGTTGGGCCAGTTCACTGGTTTGACTGCGGTTCACTGAAAAAAAAAAAAAAAAACTGGCCAGTTTTTTAGCTTGTACCACCCAGGTTTGGATGCCCTTTCTAAAAGGCTAGCTACTTCCACACTTTTTCTGGGGCAAAATAAAAATAAAATACCAATGTAGACAAACTTTAGGCAGTATTGGAGGGGGGAGGGTGTGAATTTTTTCCAATAATTGAGGGGCGATGGTCCCTTTGAACTCCCTCTCACCTATCTGTGCCAGCAGGGGGGAGAGATTGAAAAAAGAATAAGAAAAAGCCTCAACTTTGTCCTATTTGATATTGTTTGTGCATAGGCTGTTGTTGAAGTCAACATTTCTGTTGGTGCTTTCTTCTTAAAATTTTCATGCTGGGGGGGGTGCATACCATACTTTTCATCTTCGTCTTCTACCAGTTGCTTTATTTTTGAAATCTGCAGTGCTTTTCTTGTTTTTTGTTTCCTGACTGTCTTTTTGTTGGACCAGATTGTTCGCTATAACTGACTTCATTGTGATTTAGCAAACATATATTTGTGCTCCTTTTTTGTCATTCATTACTGTCGGTTTTACAGTGCTGCTTGAGATCAGTAGTGCAAAGAGGTTCTGTCATGATTATTGTGCTGTGATGATCCTGTTTTGCCTTGTGCCCTTTGTATTCTGCTTCTTGAACTGCTTTGTGATTTTCTTATGTATTCCATTTAATATATTGCTGACTTTAAGCGTAATGCAATTGATTTCTGTTTCTATTTCTGTATGTGGTCTTTTGGTACTAGAACAATCGCTGTATTTTCCTTCTTTCTGAGATGGAGTTTTTGCATTTATTGAAATATATGCGGCCACTAAGCTTCTCCTGACATGGTTTTGGGGTCTATTTCTGCTGTTGAAGGATGGGAAAACGTTGCATAATGAACTGGAAGTGGTTGAAGGAATGAAGCTGGACAGAGGTTTCATCTCACCTTATTTCATTACAAACCCAAAGACCCAAAAATGTGTATGTAATTTTGTTTCCTTTAAAGCTGTTCTGCTCGAATTCATATGAATGAACACTATTTGTAACTCTACATATTCACAACATATTCTTTATGAATGACTATTTGTTTATTTTTTTCCTTCTCTTTGCTATCAGGAACTGGAAGATCCACTGATATTAATTCATGAGAAAAAAATCTCAAGCTTAAATGCTGTTGTGAAAGTATTGGAGTTGGCCCTGAAGGTAACAATTCTACGGTGCTAGTGAAATCCTATTTATCATTTGACAGTTGAATCTATGACAGTTGCATTGTTTTCTCAGAGGCAAAGACCGTTGCTGATTGTTTCTGAAGATGTGGAAAGTGAAGCACTAGCAGCTCTCATCTTGAACAAGCTTCGTGCTGGAATCAAGGTGTTTATAAATCAAGTACTTTATATAGTTATCAAGAATCCATTACTTGCAATAACTCATTGTTGCTTAAATGGGTTATGAGTGTGTTAAAGGTTTGTGCCATTAAAGCTCCTGGATTTGGAGACACCAGGAAGGCCAATCTTCAAGATCTTGCTATTCTTACAGGAGGCCAGGTTCCTTCACCTATTCTCAGCATTGCTTTAACAAATTTTTATTTTTTTTGTTTTATTTTCTTGGAATGTTCAGACTTTGCTATTTAATTAATTATTTTCTTGACCTTTATATCATTTATAGGTCATAACTGATGAATTGGGTTTGGACCTTGAAAAGGTTGGACTTGAAATGCTTGGAACATGCAAAAAAGTAGGTCATCCTTGGTCCATTTCTTCATGTTTAATGTTGTATTGCACCATATCTATGGTTAGGTTCTTCTCCCTGCTAACTCTTTGCACCCCAAAAGTTGCAAACCCACCAGGCTATCAAAAATAGAAGCTATTTCGGTAGGATGTGCCTTTTATCTTTCATTTTCTCTATTACTAACTCCTAGCATTGATATGTAGGTTAGCATATCCAAGGATGACACGGTTGTCCTTGATGGGGCTGGTGACAAGAAAGCCATTGAGGAAAGATGTGAACAGGTTTTATTCCATTGTTGGGACTATTATTTGTCATCATCTGTCAGATTTACATTATATTTATAGCTAATTTTCTTATTGTTATTGACCTACAATTGTATAATAACAGCTGAGAACTTCAATTGAATTAAGCACTTCTGATTATGACAAAGAGAAGCTACAAGAGAGACTAGCAAAACTTTCTGGTGGTGTTGCTGTATTGAAGGTTAGTCTCCATGTTTGTAATATTTAGTCCTTGCATTTTATTTTTTGGCAGTGGAGGCTGGAGCTAAACAAAGTACAGATTGACATGCTGGGTCCAAGCCCCAGTCATAGGTCTCCCTAGTCAAAATTGGTTGCACCTTCTCTGGTGGATAGTTCAATAGTTGAATATTGATTGCCTCCTGATGACCATTCCTTGTCCAACCAGTCTGTCCCAGAAATTCAATGTGTTTAACAGCTTTTATCTAGTGTGGTAGATAATCTTATACAAGATTATTTGGTTCAAAGCTAAATGACATTTCTATGTGAAAAATTGATTAAAATTTTGAAACTGTGCCAGATTGGAGGTGCCAGCGAAGCTGAGGTTGGTGAGAAGAAAGATAGAGTTACTGATGCTTTGAATGCAACGAAGGCAGCTGTGGAGGAAGGGATTGTTCCTGGTAAACTTTTTACATGATGCAATCCTTTTCTCCTCGTAGTATGCCTGGGGCAATCACACTGTATTCTGGATCTTTATTTATGTAGGTGGTGGTGTTGCTCTTCTTTATGCCTCAAAGGTGCTGGAAAGGCTTCACACTGCAAATTTTGATCAAAAGATTGGCGTCCAGATAATTCAGAATGCTCTAAAGGTTTAATTTATCATTAATCTCTTTATTTGTCTGAAGCAACTGCTTTAATGCATGAGGTTGCTGTTCTTGTTCTTCCACAATTATGAGCTAGTGCTTGTTGAAACCTTCGACAAAAATTTCTTAACAAGAGTTTGATGCTGCAAGGGATTGCATGGATTGAGGATGCATTAGCAAATAAACTTGTTAAAATCGTCCATGAATTTAATTCAGAGGGTTTCACTTCCCCCCCCCCCCCCCCCCCCCCCCGGCACCCCCATTTTTTTTCAGGTTTGTCACAAAAATAATCAATTTTGAATATATTTCTTTGTTCATTCATGTCTTGTGCTACCTCGGAGATCAGTATTATTTCAAACAAAGGCCCCCACAACATATCAAATGCTCTGTTAAATCACACTTGCATTTCAGTAAAGTATCCAATTTTTTATTTAACTCTGTTATCATATATAACTCAGCATTCTCCCCCTTTTATGGTCATTAATCCTTGGAGATCACTATATATTGAAAATTTGTATGGTTCATATTCGTATTCTACAGTTAGAAAATTAAATTTTGACGTGTCTCTAATAAGCCAAACTTCAAAAGCCCACATACTTGCTTGAGTCTATTCCCGATCTATGGATCTGGTTCTTGCAGGCGCCAGCATATACAATTGTTTCCAATGCAGGAGTCGAGGGGGCAGTAGTTGTTGGCAAGCTATTGGAACAGGATAACCCTGAACTCGGATATGATGCAGCTAAAGGTTCGTCATCATCCATATCAGCCACTGCTTGCCCTTAACGTTCTCTCAGAATAAGATTGAGTTTTTGGTCTTTGCAATACTCGTGACAAGTTTCTCATTATTTTGTACTAGCAGGTGAATATGTAGACATGGTTAGGGCAGGAATTATTGATCCACTGAAGGTCATTAGAACAGCATTGATAGACGCTGCAAGGTAGTTTGGGAGCCTCTTAAAATTCCTTGTGCTACCATTGTTGTGTGTTATATTCTGCTGGTAATTGCTACTGATGATATGTTGCTCTGCAGCGTGTCATCTCTGTTGACTACAACAGAAGCTGTTATCGTGGAGCTCCCCAAGGATGACAAGGAAGCTCCAGCAATTGGAGCAGGAATGGGTGGCATGGATTATTGAGGATACAAGGTTCCCTGAATCTCCCAACTATTCTTTCTTTTTAAGTTAAATCAAAAGCATTGCCACAAAGAACTGAAAATTTAGGTAGATTTTGAAATTGAAGAGGACCCTTTTTGTTTAGGCTTTCTTATTCCTTTCATTGATCTTATCAAATCCTCCTACTGATTCTTCTCAACGTTGTCTTGGCATTCATTACTCCCACCTGTTAAGATGCTTATATCCCCTCCAATTAGTGATAGTTCTTCTCATATTTGTACATGCTTCTCTGGATGGGATTCTATTAATCTCAAAATGCATTAAATTTTGTACTTCACTTGCCTTAGATTGACATGGTTATAATAATTTAATAATATTTTGTCATGTATATAGATTGTTACTATATTACAATGAACTGCCATTTTCCATATAACTTTTAAATGAGCTAAATAAATTATTGAATTTTCATACAAAAGGTGATGTTAGTTAATTATCAATCTTTTATTTTAATGAGACGGAATCAACAGTTGGCTAACATAACGCTGTATGTGAAAGTTTGGTGATTTATTTTGTTCATTTTAAAATTTAGTGGTTAATTTGACATTTTATCATTTTTTTTTCAAAAACAATACCACTTCTAAAATCCTAAATTATAGTGATTGATATGTGAAAATGAACATAAAAAAAATTATGATCCATTTGTGCTAACAAGAAATTGGAAAAAGGAATTTTTGGAAAGGGTAGAGAGATTCACTTTTATTCATTAAGTGCTTGAATAAATTTTTGTGTAAACTTATGCACCTTTTTATTTTAATTAGGGGTGAACTTTGTTCAAGTTAACTGAACTAACTGAATCAAATTAACTGAAATTGTGAATTCAGTTTGGTTAGTATTTTTAGCACAGTTTGATTTGGTTATTTTTTTTTGGTTTGGTTTGTTCAGATAATTTGATAAAATAATCAAACTAATTAAATTGTATAACAAAACATTGCTTTTTTTAACTCAGTTTTGTGTTGAATTTTGTAATATAATTTGTTTGCTTTTTTTTTTTTTGATATTTTGAATTTTTATTAACTAAACAAATTTTTATTCAACTTGATCAAGTTAAAAAATAAAAATATGCATCATTTGTTTAACTTACCGAACCGAAGTTTTCTTTGGTAAGTTTGGTTGGCAAGAAATTTTTGGTTGGTGAGTTTGATTTAACACCAATGTGGTTCATTATCTAATAGTGTTAAATTGAAAAGTTGATGATTAGTAACTGTTTGTTGCAGTTTAAAAACTGTAACTTTTAGCTTCTAGTTTTAAAAAAGTGAGTATGTAGTGTTTGTTTTAATTTTTGAAATTCTAATTTATAGTTTTTACTAACTTTTAGAAAGGTAGAAGTTGGTTTTTTCAAAGATGGGGTACCCAAGATTTTATAATTTTTGATTAAACAGTTATATTTTTTTTGACAATTTTGCCCTTATTTTTAATAAAGAATTACTCTTATGTCCACGTAATCAAGAGGTCTCTTTTCTCCACCGCCATTTCTATTTTCAAATCTCTTATTCTTTATCGTCATCTTTCTCTCTCTATATACTAATTAATTTTTTTATAACACTTGAAACTTATACATATATACTAATTAATTTTTAAATTATTATTTTATAACTATTAAGGGTATTATGGATAATTATACAAAAATAAGTTATTTTACAGCTTATGATATCAAACATCACAACTGTTTAACTATAACTTCTAAAAAGTTGTAACAAATAAGTTCACAACTTATTCTAAGTTTTAGAAGTTATAATTTCTTTAATTAAGTTGCAATAAATAAGGTCTAAATGGATAAGGCATGAGAATATTTTTGTATTTTGTTAGAAAAGTCATATGGCATCTTGAATTTTAAAAATATCTTATTAGACACTTCTATTTAAAAAAAATAAAGCTATTAAACACTTAAAACATGGATTCATCACACATCTATTAAAAAGGTGTTTAATAGTTTTAATTTTTTGTGTAAAAATATTTAATTAAACGTTTTAAAAATTTAGAATATCATACAATTTTTTTTAATAAAATATGAGTATTTTTATGCCTTTCACAGCTTATATATAAGTTTCAGTAGTTAATTTGACATTTAGCTAAAAAAATTATAAATTTGAATATCATTTTAAATTTATTAGAAAAAATTGACATTATTTTATTTTAAAATTTAATAAATTCGTATGCATAACGAAGTATGGTTAAAGTACAACTACTGCGAAATCATGGTATAACAATTAGAATTCGGAAAACAATTATTATGTTACAGAGGAGAGGAGAGGATAACTAGAAAATTTGGAATTGAGGCGCGGCGGCGGCCGGCTCCTGGCCGACAAAGGCGGCGATGGAGCCAAGTTCAAGATAGGATTCGACGTACGTAAAATTGTTCTTCGTTTTTAATTTTCGCTTTCAACGGAGTATTTACTTTCTCCATCGTTTAGGTTCCTGAATTTATTATTCTATGTTTGAAGCATTGAACTAGGGTTTTCATTGTGGTTCGATTGTTCTGCTGCAAGTTTTGAGCCTTAAACTAGGGTTTTGGTTGTGGTATGATTATTCTGCTGCAAGTTGTGACTTAAACTAGGGTTTTTGATGTCATTGGATTCTTCTGCTGCAAGTTTTGTCGCAAACTAGGGTTTTCGTTTCATTCGATTATTCTGCTGCGAGTTTTGAGTCTTAAACTAGGATTTTCATTGTCATTCGATTCTTCTGCCGCAAGTGCGGAGCCTTTACACAGTTTTCATCGCGCTTCGACTTTTAGGGCAAACAATGAATCACTGTGCGACAGAATTTGATGTAGACGAACATTTTTCAATTCCGACTTCTTCACCTATGTAACTTCTGCAGTCTTTGTTGTCGGCACTCTCTTCTTCTATTGTACGCAGGTCTGCTTCCCCTTCCCTAGTATTTGTTTAGTCTGTCGTGCGCAGGTCGGTTGCTTCTTTTTGCCTGAGCACTCATTTCCTCTTGAGTAGCAATCATGTCAAGTCCTTTTCCATACACACATTGCACCTGATGCCCACCTCTGACTTCTCAAAGAATTTTTTTATAAATAATATTATTTTTTAATTATGATTTAAGCATCAATATCAAATTATTTACAAATGCAGCATCCAACAACACACCTTAGATGCCAGCATGCACTATTCAATGACGGTCAAGACTTTCTAGTTTAACCAAGTCTAGTCCTCACACACACCACTTGGTTGAACGGGTTTTTTCCCCCCTGATAATCTGGTGTAAGATTGTATTTTAGGGTCTGGAACCCCACACACTGGGTTCACCATTCACCTACATCAACAATCGAAGTGATGTCGTATGAGTATTATTACACACACGAGATCACGGGATGCTATGACGTTTTGCTGTTATTAATATATTATAGATTATCAATCTTAATTAAATTTATCATATTGAAAAACATTACTCAGGTAAAAAACTTAACTAATGCTAACATAATTTTTTTATTATTTTATTAAATATACATCTAATTAGTGAAATTAAAGCATATATATCTAAAAATTGATTATTAATCAGTTTAGATAATTCAAATTTATAAGTACTTAGTTTTATTTAGATCGTAAATATCTAGTTAATTATGGATAGAATGGAAAATTAAAAAAAATATGTATCCTTCCACTTGGTAAATTTTTACACAATTTTAAGACAAATGAAGTAGAAATTTGAACCATCTTTTAGGATCAGGGGTTAATTTTTGTGAGAGGACTTTGTATTATTGCTATTTTGTATATGGTTGGGTAACAGAATTGCTATATACAAGCAAGTTGTTATGTTTTTTTCCCCTTCTTTTGCAGTTAGATATAATTTTTACTATTATAAATTTTAAGTAAGAAACATATTTGTTTGTTTTTTCTTGTTGATATTCATATATAATTTTTTTGAGTAATTTATAGTGATTCATTGATCGTGTTTTTTCTAGTTTTTTTTTATTCCAAGAATTTGATGTAATTGCTAAATTCTGTGTGAAATTTCTTATGCCTATAAACCAATGAAATTTCCACATTTTGTATTGACTATTATGCAAATAATGCCAAAGTACACTTTAGCACTCAGTTGAATTTTTGAAACTCAACTTTAGCTTGATAAACTTAGGTATATACTGTTTGAAAAATAAATCATTCAGATTGCGCTCAGCTTTGTGCATCTTATAAGGCTGTACCAAGAAATTATCCTTTTAAGGTGGGTTACATTACCTTGATGTTTTTTAACTATGTTCAGTTGCTTATCTCTTATTGTCGTGTTGGATGATGGTAGGCAGTAGACCTGGCTTGGGGCACTTTAGGCTGCGGGTATAGAATAAGAAGCCGATTAATGAGTGTTGTACAGTAGATTGATATATGATAGACATCTGTCGAAGCATATGACCTTTACACAATGCCGGGGCATGATATAATCCCTGCATTAAAATCACCAAAAGGACCACATCAACCCGTTAATCATGAAGTTTCTTGGGGATTTTTTTTTGGGGGGAGTTAAAAGGTCCTATAAGTTGGGTTCAACTTGAATATGGTTCTTGATGTGGACTGTCAAAAGGTCCTATACTTTCAGTGAAGGTCTGTCAATTTGCCAATGTATTGGTATGTCAGTCCTTGATGTGCTTTTTTTTGTGCACAACTAACATTGCATCTCGTGCAGAGGCACCGAGGCAGGATAAATGAGAAATGCGGGCTTTGCGGGAAGCCAAGAACTCATACCTCACTGGAATATTGCCCTTATGGTTGCAAACAAGCTGAGTCTTGCTAGGCTCATGCTTGTTTTTTAAGAATTCTATTGGACTTGAGATTGGCTCGTTAAGAAATTTGCTAAGTTTAGGCTTGGTTTGTTTATACTAAATGAGCTTCAAAACAAGCCTTTTCATGAGCACTAAATTTAAAACTTGTTCAAAGCATTATGTTTTAATATACATTTTAAACTAGTAGAACACATTAAATTAGTATATTTTAATATATATCTAAATATTGTATAATATGCAGAGTATGAAATAAAATACAAGTAGTTAAAAACACATTATTTTGGAATAAACCTATAAACAAGCTTATAAATGAGCCATAAATAAGCTTGTTTATGAGGCCAAATGAACCGAGCACCTTGAGACTCAAGCTCGGCTCGTTTTCTAGGCCAGCTTAAAAAATCTACTTCAAGTTTGTTGTTGAACAAGCCCTAATCGGTCTAAGCTTCCAGCCTTTTGCGAGTGACCCTGTTCATTTGCGGCCCTAATTGTTCTTATTCTCATCTAAATTGTGGTCAGACAAAGAGGTATTTAGTACTTGAAATCGCTCCAATTACAATTCCAGGCATATGTTTATATTTTTGTCCTGTTTCATCTCATGGTTCAATACCCAAACTTTCCTCCCTAGTTCTTATCTTGAAGAAGGCAGGTCCAAAAATTTCTGTGGTGCCAGTTGTCAAGTCTCTAGGTTCTTTCAAAATATCAGGACATTCTTTGAATACAATATTGGCTAAAAGAGACAGGCTCAAATGATTCTCTCATTTTTAGTGCCTTTCATTCTTCAAAAGAACAAGAAAGAAAATGAAACTTTTTCATTCTACTTGACTGTACATATAAGGGTACTGTAAACCAGCCTTCTGTTCACTGAATGCGTAGGGTTCATGAAGTTTGTTCAGGGTGTGCATATGCTGAAAAGTGCGACATCTCTCACAGATATGCTTTTTAAGCAACGAACAAGTATCCTGCCCAAAGCAAGCTTAATGAAATTGCATTGTCCTAGATATGGTAGATTAATCTCCTAATGCCGTAGGGGTCTTGCGTACCTTTAGTCATCCAGTGCACAGGTGGTATTGCATTAAATATGTCTAATATTTTGATTGCATGGCATAATTTATTCGTTCTGAGAACCTCCTGCTTGTGTAATAATTATGAAGGAAAATATATTGCAATTTATTTTTGCAGATGGGCAAGATACATTTGTAAGGACTCAGAAGGTCTGGTATTTGGGGCTAGTTGCTGTGTTGGTTCCCGGGCAGGTTTTTATGCAGTTTCCAACTGACTAGGTGCTTGGAATCTGGACCAGTTAAAAGGAACAGACAGCATAAGAAGTGTTTGCCCTAGGACCAGTTGAACCCAAATGATGCCATTTCTCCCTGCTCTGGCTGGTTCACCCATGTCTTCACACCTGCTGCGGTTCATTTCGGTTCGATATTCCCTGTGGCAGCACTTCATATGCTGCATGTTCCTTTAACTGCCCAGATTCGAAGCACCTGTCGGTTGAAACTGCAAAAAACTGCCTGGGAACCAGGACAGCAACCAGCCCCAAGTAGCAGGCTTTGCTAGTCCTTATCAGTAGGCATCTTGCGCAAACTTTAGTAATTAAACTTAAGTGACTCGTCCTATCTTAGAAACGCTCTTTGACTGCTATTAGTTTTGTGGCCTCAGAATAGAACGCTAACGCAACACTAGCAGAGTCACAACCTGCTAGCTAATGTTGTCACACGGCTAGAGTATAATAATTATATATTTCCAAAGCGTCAAGAATCTGTCGCACCATGCCACCAAGCGCATGGATGTATTCGCCAGAATTATGTTAAGAAAGAGTATCCAACGACATGTTTAATGATGTTGGGCTGCCACAACCATGGTGAGGGGATGAAATGAAGAACCCCATCTGATAGATGTCATAAGTTCATGTGGTGGGTCTTGTGTTATTTTGTACATGTTTGGATCAGCAGTGGTGATCAGGTGGATGAACCAACGCCGCAGGTAAAATTTCTATCGAAGCCTGTCGATGATGGTGAGTCGGATGTCTTCTTGCGGATGGCATTGTCATATTGGATCAGAGCAATGATGGTGGGTTGCATTAGTAATCATTACTTTTATATAAAATGCTAGGGTTACTGAAAGTCATGAAAGAAAGCAAGATAAAATATGCTAAAAAATGTTTTTTCTTTTTAATAGGGTGGAAAGGGCAAATTTGAACTTAAGCTAAATTTTTATATTTCTTTTTCTTGTTTTCAATTATACTTTTTTTAATCTTTTCAAATACATGTGGACATACATTTTATCAACTGGTCCGAATTGCTTTTACCCTAAATCGTTGGAACATTTTATCATGGTGCCACATGCAATAAGCTCTTTCTATTCATACGGCCGAAATGGCATAAACATGACGCTTTGTTTCACATTGTGGGCCTTTGCGGCCCAAATTTCGTAACATGGGCATGCCGAGAGGCAGAATTCAAAAGATCATGGGCTCCAGTTTCGCCCAAATTTCGTAATATGGGCCTGCAAGCTGCCCAAATTCAAAAAATCAGCGACTCTAGTTCGGCTATCAAACAAAGTTTTTTTTCCAGCCTGGCCCAAATTTCCTAACTGGGCTTGTAGTGGCCCAAATTAAGAAATAATGGACTCCAGTCTGGCCCAATTTTTGTAATGGGCCCGCAAGCAGCCTATATTAAAAAATATGAACTCCATTGCGGCCCACAAAATGTTGGTTTTAGTTTGGCCCAAATTTCGTAACATGGGGCCCGGCCCAAATTAAAAAAATCATGGGCTCCGGTGTGGGCCTAGTTGTATACTCTGGGCCTGCAACAGTCCCAAATTTCAAAAAATATGGGCTCCACTGTGGTCCACAACTACTATTGGGTTTTAGTGTGGCCCAGTTGCATAATATGGGCCTGCGGCGGCCCAAATTCAAAAATTAATGGGCTATTGCGGCGGCCCAAATTCAAAAATTAATGGGCCCAAATTTGGCCCAAATAAAAAATATTGGACTGTTATTCGGCCCAAATTGCTTAATAATGTCCCTGGGCTTTAGTCCAGCCCGAATTTAACAATATTGGGCTTAAGTTGGGCCCACATGGCACAGTATGGGCCTACTGCGGCCCAAATTTAAAAATAACGGGGCCAAATTTGGCTCAAATAAAACAATTGGGCTGTTTGGGCCCAAATTGCAAAATATGGGCATACTGCGGCCCAAACTCAAAAAATCATGGGCTATAGATTAGTCTAAATTAAAAAATATGGGCTTAATTGCAAATTACAGGCCGCATGACCTCAATTCGGGACACCTCAGCGTTCAATTTGGCCCAACATTTCATATTCTGGGTTTGCATGAAGCTGCTTTGGAAAGGTCTTGCCCTTTCAATTGGACCAAATTCCATATCAAAGGCCCGTATTTTAACCATTATCCCCAAAATAGTTACCATGGGCTTACTTATGACCAACATTACATTTGAAGTTGCCCGAGTCACGTCGATTTTCATTCATCTTTGGAGTACAAGAAATTCCATAGCAATAGGGGCCGATTACTGTCTCTGGGCATAATTAGCCCCACATTACATTCACATTGGCATACAACGATTTCGAAATTCTAATAATATTGGGAGTATATTAGGCCATAGTCCCATTTAACTTGGCCTGATAAGTTACTAACGGACCTACATTTATACGAAATTAATTCGCCTTCAGTAGGCCAATTAACACAGGACCGAATTCAAATGCATCGAACCTATATACTGGATTATTAGAATTAAAATCAACAACTAAATGGAAAGATGATGTTATAGATCAAGAGATTCACCAGCAAAAATATAAAAATAATAAAAAAAATCAGGACGTCAAATAAATTAACCTTTCCGTTAAACGACCATAATTCCGTTACTTCTTGTTGGTTAAACTTAGTCTACCTAAAACTTGTAATTTAAAATTGTAAAGCCAGCCAATCAAAATTCACCACCTCACCACCATAATTTGCAAACATGCGATATAATTTGACCATAACTACAAGTGAGTTTGCACAAGTATTAAAAAATGTCTATTTAACTAATACTTACAAAAGTAGTACTGAACTTTATAAATTTATAGATAAGTATATAAAAAATTAATTTATAAAATTAGTACTTTCTACAAACTATGATGATGAGGTGTTCTTTACTGGCTTAGTCATCAATCTTTCTTTAGGTAGACTAAGTCTACTAAATCTAACCACAGATACATCCAAGAAACAAAAATGAAAAGTCTAACCACGGATCATGGCAATCCAACTCTCCTTGCAATAGGTTCATATCAAGAGCTGCTGCTCAATAAACAAATTATAAAAAAAATAATGCAAGTGTATACACAACAAACATAAAATTTATGGCATAAAATTCAAAAAACTTATTCTTGCTGTGGCATAATTACTGCAGGGGTGGGCAGTCCAGCCCGTTTAATGTGTCCACTAGACCCGATGATCTACTAGTCACAAAAAAGTGACTTTACCATTGCTAATAAGGCTCCCCCACCCATGTGATGAAAGGCTAGACACAATTAATATGAGAGACCATCTAACTAACATGTAAAGGCAACTCCATTGAGGAACAATGGAATCAAAATACATAGATTACAGTGAGAATCTCAAGGCGGGAAGATTTACTAGAAGAAGGCAACAAGCCTGGTACAAGAAGGGCATGTAATTTAACGACTACAATGGAGTCAGCTACACTTATGCAGTAAAAAGATTCTCAAATGTTTCAACAGTTGGTTCAGGAGACGAATGGGTTATCATCACTGATACAACATGCATGTCAACTAATGCAAAACTCCTGGGAATATTATGGATATCTATCTACCCCGGGAAAAATCATACAGATATATGTGCATGTGAAATTTCCTAAGTTCTAAGCCAAAAGCGGTAAAACACTAGAGATCACGTATCAATGTTAATCTGCAATTATGACCTCAAAAAGTAGAAAAAGACCAAGAAAAACATGGTGAGACTTTTGAGGAAATTGTTTTCTAGTTTTATATCTCCAGCTTTCTACAAAATCTCTAAATTTTATTTTCTACAAAATTTGAAAAACCTGTTCAAATGTGTTGAGAGGTGCAGAAGCTCTCCCTTTGACACAGGGGGCCTTCCACGTTACGCGGCTTTCTCTTATAGGGGTCTATTTTCTCTTCTCGGTGTTGGTGAAGCCTCAATATCAAGGAGAAGAAAAATGAACAAGATGAATGAAAAACATAGAAAAGATTCCTTCCACCATTTCTGGGGTTGCCTAACCCACCCAAGAGAGAGAGTGACCAAGAGGGGGATGAGAATTACAGTATTTTCAGTATTTTGAAAAAATTAACCATGGTTAACTAACAGCACGGGGCAAAGTGTGACCTATTTTCAAAATTTAAGGGAGGGTGTAATAATTCTTGAAAACATGGGGGTAACCGTTATTCCATTTAACCTCGGCCAAGGTCGGTGTAATTATCCCTTTAATTATTTATTTCACATTATTATATTTGAATATTGTGATGAGAATTACAGAATTGAAGTTAAAGTTGGCCAGGAAATTATTTAATCATGAACTTTAACTAAACAAAAGATTTCTACATGTAATCTTTGAAACAGACCAAAAAAAAAAGTGAGTTCAAAAGAGAATCCAGAGGTTCAATTCTCATTCACGCATACTAAAACAAAATCCAAAAGAAAAGAGCGAGAAAGAGGAGAGACCAAAGAGTGGTGTATACTAACTAGTGCATGTGAGAGCAGGAACACTTGTACCTGGATCGTGCTTGCACACATTAAACTTTCTGGGTCCATTTTACATTATGTTTCTCTCTTTCAGCCTCTCTTCCTCCTTGATAAAAGCTCTGCAGCTCTGACCCAAGCTTGACGTTGGGGGAACTTCTTTTTGTTGGTTAAGAATTGCAGTTCTGAATATTCTTTTGAGCATTTGGCCCAGTCCTGAAGACACAGAGAAAGCATATTTGGTCAGTCACCACTAGACAAAAAAGAAGATAGGGAGAATTGGTAGTATGGTTCTTTGCTTACTCCCACTGATGGTTCGCTCTTTGATAAAAGACAGCCAAAAATGGTAATACTTCATCACCTAATCTACACAAATTATTTCCTGTAGTCCCACTAACTCCTTGTTGATGCTTCCACTCCACAAACAACCACTTGGTAGCCCCTCCTAATGTGGTCACCACATAATATGGTCCCCTGACTGTTTCATTAAACAAACAGATAAATAATAACTATACATGTAATAAATTGGGAAAAAATATGTGATTCATCCCTTGCCATTCTGATGCTAATCCAGCTCGAAGAAACAACCACGCAAACCAAGCTTGTCTTCCAGTATGAATTCTTACTTGACCTTGTTGATTCAGATCCCTAAATCATTGGACATCAACCAACAACAGGTACACCATCTACCATAGCATCTCAACTAGTAAATCAAAATAAAATTGCCAATTTGGATTATGCTTAGAGTAAATTGGCAGGACAGGCTTTCTGCACCCATGGTGAGGGAAACAATGAATGTCAAGTTCGCACTTATCCCCCCTCCAAAAGAGAGAAAAAAAAATAAGTCAACAAGCAACATGGCCTTGTATACGAAGCTTTCCAAGTAAAAGGCTATCAAAAGAAGACAAGTATATTGATTCAAAAAGAAACTAATTGACCAGAATGCTCATGCCACAGACTTCCATCATTCAACATCGGATGGTAGTCCGTAGCAACCACCAGGCCAAATACTCAAACAAGCATAACAGGAATATCAAGTAACAAGATTCAGAATGAGAGATACACATCATGATGTCTCGTAGAGACTCAGGCATTTTCACATATAGAGCCCTTCTGGCACGCCTTCTTTCTTCTTGAACATGACCTTATCTTTTGCTTTCTTGAAGTCGACATGCGTAACCTGATTCAAATAAAGACTTTACTCTCAAAGAACTGATAAATAACTTGCAACTGAATATAATGGAGCATAACCAGTAGATTCTATCAAATGAATCTACAGAGAAGAAACGACATATGGAAGCAATGGTCGTATAAATTGAATGGTAGTTGAGAAGATAAAGGTTTCTCATTGACATTGATTATCTTCATAGTTATTGTTCTTAGCTAGTCTATTTATAAGCATTTCCAATTCTTTTGTTCACGCCATAGTTAAAAGGTGAAACATGGACAGCTTGAATTTAAACAAATTTTACAATCCCAAACGAGCAGGTTTGCCATTGGTGATGTGAGTAACAGAGAAAAATAAATGTGCTGCTGAAGATTGGCAATAGATTATGCCCACAAAACATATCCACATAAGAGGATCTCTTTATTTTTTCCTCTGGTTTTTCTTTTACATCTTGTATTTTCTGTGGCTTCTCCCTTCACAAACTGTAATAATCCCTTCTCTCCATGAAGTTAGAACTCAGGTATATGCTTAGACTCAGAGAAGTATGCACCATTTTTTTCTAATATGACCGCCACAGAGGAAGCCTCCACTAAAAGATTATTACCACCCAAGAAAGAATAGATGTCTCACCTTCATACGACGCTCTCTCAAAGCAAGTAAACCAGATTCAGTACATATTGCCTTTATATCAGCCCCAGAAAACTCATCCTTAGTCATAACAAATTCTTCCAAGTTGACATCGTCAGCCAATGTCATTCTCGATGTATGTATCTGCATTTTAAGATTCAAGACTAGGTAGGTAGAATAGTTCTCATAAAGGCTGATGAAAATTTATACCATATTTGACCTTGTATTCTATAATAATTTCTTGCATTTACCTGGAAAATGCGCCTTCTAGTCTTAATATCAGGGAGTGGGAATTCTATCTTCCTATCTATTCTACCAGGCCGAAGCAGGGCAGGATCGAGACTCTCAATTTTGTTTGTTGCAAGAATCACCTTGACATCTCCTCTTGAATCAAAACCATCTAGCTGGTTCAGTAGTTCCAACATGGTCCTCTGAATTTCACGTTCACCACCTGAGTGGGCGTCGTACCTGTATGTTACATAATTAAAAATGTGCAAATCCAATAATTTTTCTTTAAACATAAATTCAGTTCATGGTCTCACCTTTTTGTACCAATTGCATCAATCTCATCAATGAATACAATTGATGGAGAGAGATCATCAGCAACTCTGAAAAGTTCCCTCACTAACTTTGGACCATCACCTAGATACTTTTGAATTAATTCACTTCCAACAACCCGTAAGAAAGTTGCAGATGTGGAATTTGCTACTGCCTGAAAGAACAAAAAGATCAAGATTAAGATCATTTTGACATGTAACCATGCCAAAGTTGAATGGACAACATAGTTGTCAAAGGTGTGAGGTGCACTGAGGTGCAAATTAGTGATTCGGGCCTAGGTGCGAGGCGAAGCATAAGCCTCATGCACGAGGCACACATTTATTCAAAAAGCTAATAAAATACTATACACCACTCTTTTTAATATGTACCCAAAAGGAGGTAGACGCAAACTCATAAAATCATAAATGACAAATAACCAACCCTATAATAAAAACTAATATTATTGAAAAAAAACAATTAGCTTCTTTTGCAATTAGTTTCTTCTAACTACAAAAGAAATTACAGTAAAGAAAAAAATTATAGCAGACAGGAAAACAATTAGGGCCTGTTTGATAGCACACATTTTCCATAGAAATATCTAATCATGTGTAATTATTACACATATTTTCTATGGAAACAATCAAACACCCTTAACTTTTCTATGGAAAAGTTGTGTATGGTACAAGCATTTAAAACTTCTTTCTATGGAATTCATTTTTCAAGGGGGTGGGATGGTTTTTGTTTTCTAGACAATCATTACCTAGAATTAAATTCTAGGTAATGCAATCAAACACACCCTTAGTTTCTTCCAACGCCTTTTGCAATTAGAAAAAAGAAAACAAAATTACAGCAGAACACAGCAAAAAAAAAAAAATAGTTTCTTTTAAATTCCAGAGAAATTAAAAGAGAAAAAAAATCAGTAGAGCACAGAGTAAAAAACAATTTGTCTCTTGGCAATTAGTGTCCTCTAAATCGCAACAAATTAGAAGAAAGAAAAAAAAATAGAGCGGAACACAGTGAAAACCAATTACAGCAAATAATTAGTTTCTTCTAAATTGCAAAATGATTGAGCGAATGGGAGATCTAGTAGACCCCCAGCATACACCACTAGGTTCGCCTCTCACGGACATATAAGAAAAAGCAATTAAATCAACAAGAAACAAGATCTAAGATGACAAATGGACAAGAAATGGGGTTTTAATACACTTATATACACATGGCATGCGCCTTGAGCCTAGGTGCACCTTTGACAACTATAATGGACAATCACAAAGTATGTAGTGTGCAACGGTTGAACTATTCTAAGTTAAATTGCATATCCCCTGTTCCCCCACAGCCTCATCTCCCAACCCCACATACAGGAAAAGAATTCATAGACAACCTTGCTAAATAACAAAAATGTAAAATTAAAAAAAAAAAAAACATAAAGTTTGTTACAAAAAACCTATACTACTCTATTCATTTTATCTATTATTATTGCATATCCAATGATTTGTTGTTGAAAGCTAAACAGATGGAATGCAAAGAATTATTAGTGTAAAAAAAAATGCTTCTAAGTGATCAAAGATCAATGAGGTAGCATATTTTTCTGTGCCTGAACCAGTTGGCAGTAACTTATATTCCAGCAGTACACTTAAATAATGTCAACTTTCAAGATGGTTGCATAATATTTAAAATTTTATAACTAAATATCACACGTTTGATACAAATTGTATTCATTTTCAACAATAGTTTGTACTTTAAAAAATTGTAAACAATTTTTAAAAAATTAAATGGGCCCGGCCAATCTGACTTTATTAGTTATGTCCATGGGGCTGTACCAGGCCCCCCATTGGGGGTTGGCCCACCCCACCCATTTGACACCTCTACTTACCAGTCAACTGAAGAAATACAACTCCCCCAGCTCACAAACTAACTATGAAGTGGATATGGTTTCTGAAACCAAGCTAAGTTGACTTGTCAAATCATATACTCTTGAATGTTGTATTTCTCTTTGTTTGGTGGGGGCGCAGAAGATACAACAACATATCCAGCCATTATCCCACTATGTGGGGTTGGCTACATGAATTCTAGACTTCTATGTGGGTTACATCCCAACAAATAGTTTGTCTAGAATTCATATTTGGATCCGACTAGGTTTTACGCTAACTGTCGGCTACCTAACGCAACCCTCCTCCTTTATCCGGACTTGGGACCGGCAGTGGATAATATCCCCTGGCGAAGTAATGATGAAATGAAGTTTGAACACCGTCTTCACATGGAGAAGTTTCATGAGACGGTGGTAGGTGGTGAATGAAGATAATTGATATAGTTGTGTTCTATCACTTAGTTGATATGGTGAAACCAACAAGTACAATATGGAAGTCATTTTTTTCGCAGATGATCATTTATTTTTTTCGTTGAGGACTGATGGATGACAACAAGAACAAGCTCAGATGGACATTATTACAAAGTGGATGGGTTTAAAATTCATTCCCCAATAAAATCTCTATTTTGATAAAATGCTTATTGAAGTTATTATCCACTAAAGCACAATCTCAGACCTAACATCCAAACCAAGCAAATAAGCAGTGTGTATGTCAAACAGAATAAATAATTAAGCAAGAAAGGCAACCGGGGGTAAAGTACATACATTAACAAGGGAAGCCTCCGGCATTCACAACAATATGAACAAATAATAAAAAGCAGCTTATAGATCATTAAATTAAACAAACAGCCAGGGAAACAGATCTTACGCTCTGCACAAAAACAAATTTATCAACATACACAACTTTTATGCGGCAGACAATGACTGCAGTAAACATGCAAATACTGAAAGCCACATTTCATCAGTTAAAGATAAGAACAGACATAGCAGGTAACCCAAATAAATGACAAGTAGCAACCACATAAAATGATGTAGAAGTACAGACCTTTGCAAGTAATGTCTTGCCTGTTCCTGGCTCTCCATAGAGTATGACCCCCTTGGGAGGCTTGATACCAATGTCTTCATATAATTCTGGGTGTGTTAGAGGGAGTTCAACAGCTTCTTTTATTTCCTGTATCTGTGCGTCCAACCCACCTATGTCAGCATATGACTCTAGAGGAGCCTTCTCAACCTTCATGACAGACACCATTGGATCGACTTCATCTTGAAGCAGCCCAACAACAGAGAGAACCTGAAGGAGCAATGGAAGTAAAAGAACCACAAATTATTTTCCAAAATAATCTTTCTCAAGTAAATAAATATTATCAGATGGTAAAAATAAATGGTGAAAATTTCCAGACTGACAAAAAATGGATCTTGATGGATAATTAATTACTCATGAGCAGATGAACTGTCAAAGAGCTAGTTCCAGAATCAGTTTTTATGAGTTTATGAGTTCCAAACCGTCAAATGATGAGGCCACATCCATGTGAAAATGTAGCAAGCTTAAAGCATCATAGGCAATACAGGTAGGGTTTCTGCATGGTATGTTCGTTCAGCAGCAAAAGAGGATTGGTTACTTGTGGGACAAGGCCAGAAGCCATCAAATAAGAGGGACCTTTGCTCTAGACTCCCTCTATAATCAAATTAGTTGATCAGTAGGGGGTCGGGAGCAATGTCTGGGCCAGGCTGCTGATTGGGACATAGAAATATGATCATTTCAAAAATGAAGATCAACAGAAAGTGGGTACCTAAGTAACATCCTTTCATGTTATCCAACACATTCAAATATGGTGGCCTTCTGTGTGTAAATCATGTAGTTAATTCTTGAGTTAAAAATTGCCTCCGAAAACTAATCAATCTTTTTTTATGCAAAAGTACCTTCACAGGCACAACCAGGTCATTTTAAACAACCCTTGTCAGGAGAGTTGATGGGATGGAACTAGTTAGCAAAAAAGGTAAAAGAAGACCAAAACAGGCTTGGTGGGAAACACTTAGGTTTGATATTAAATATATGGGCCCTATAACCATTGATAGAAATTAATGTAAGGAAATCTAGAATTCATGTGGGTGATCCCACATAGCAGGATAAAGGCTTGGTATGTTGTTTTAATTAAAAAAAAAAAAAAACTAGATTTTATTATTAATGTTGCATTCTTAGCAAACTATGAATGACCAACAAATCAGTCAAGCAATAAAACCTAGTTTCAACTTTGGTAAGAAGAAAACCATGTAACACGAATTCTATGGCACAGCAGTATGGAGTGGCGTTATATAAAGCATTAAGCAATGAGTTATATCCAGAACTTTGTGTACGAGTCAACTTTCCGTTAAACCATAAATATAAAGTTGCATCAACAAATGCCTGAGATTTCGTGTGGTATTTTTAAGTTGATGAGGGAAACTAACAACGCATGCATATAAAGCAACAATTTGCCCTAGCTGGTGCCCGATTGAGTGTGCTTTCTTTGCAATTACTCATGATAGTCCTGCAAAAGAAACACGACAGAGGGAAGAAGCTAGCCAAAGCATCTGGGCATTTTAGTGCATCAGAAGCTATGATTTGAAACAGCAATAAATGCCAAAGTAGAATCAATATTGTATAACTAATCCCTAAATATAGTACTTTTTCTAGAATTCCCATAGAATGCTTGCTGACAGTTAAATTTCTCCATGTGGCACCTACTAATCGAACCATGTATTCTTACCAAATCATATCAAAGGAGAAAACAAAAAACATAAAAAGGATGAGAACAAAAAATGCACACACCAATAATAAATCGCCAAAACAGACCACAATCAGCGTTAATTCAAGAAAGATTTAGCATATCCGAACTAATGAGAAGGAAATACCATTTGGTTTGTAATTTTGCCAGTGGTGAGAAAATTAATATTTTGAACAATTAAGCTAGGGCTTGTTTTTGAAATGGTATTTTCTTATGCTAGGGTTAAGGTTTGTTCTTGAAATTCAAGAACAAACCCTAACCCTAGCTTAATTGTTCAATACCATGATTTCCTCAATACTGACAAAATAACAAACCAAACAAGAACAATCGAACCTTATTATGCATCAAAATCGCGCAGCCAGGCTCCAGCTGATCCTTGTCGACGAACGACAAAATCCCGACGTAGTACTCCGGCCCCACAGAAGACGACACAATGGCGTGATTCTCATCGATCAGCTCCTCAAGATTGCCGACACTCATCGGCGAGCCTCGCAGATCGTCGACCTTGGAACGATCCTCCTCGGTCTTCTCCTCTTGGGGCTTCAATCGCTCCTGATTCGCCACGAACTCCTCTTCCATGAGGAGGTAGTCCTTGATTCGGTCCAGCTTCAACAGCCTCAGCTTGCACTTCGTCAACGGCGTCACCGTCGGAAGCCGCGCCGCCGCTTCCGGCCCCTTCTGCTTCCGCTGCTTCCGGCCAACTCGAGCCGGCGGGGCCGCCGGTTCAAATTTCTTCTCCTTCTTGTCGCCTTCATTCTTCCGGTCTCCGCCGTGGCCTTGCCTGTTCAGACCTCCGGGCGTTCCCTGACCCATGATTTGCCGGCGATTCCGAGACGAGAAAGGTAGCCAAGCTCTTCGTGAACTAGGTTTCGAATTTTTCGTTCCTTTCTTATCAAGAAACTACATCCAGTGTTCTAGAACATAGCGATAGACCCGATATTTATATATCGCTGGGCCTTAATGGGCAAGCTAAAGCTTCTTCGGCCCAATACTGATCATTAATAGACCGGCTCAACTTTCATCGGCCCAAATTCTTTGGGGCCCAGTTCAAGCATCTTACAGCTTTCGTATCCGACCCAATTTTCTAATTCATTAAGACAGTGTTTTTTAAAATAAGTAAAATAAGATTTTATTAAAATAATTTATTTGTAATATCTAAATAGAGCAAAAGATAATTTTATCTTAAAAATTTAAAATAAAAAGTCATATGAATTTTTTTAAAAAAATTTAACAAATATAATAAAAAATACTTTTATCTGAAATGTTTTTCATATTTTACATTTTTTTGTCTATATCTTGATTAATAAACGCTATTTAAGTGAAAAGTCTACATCATACTCTCTATTATATTATAAATAATTTATTTTTTATTCTAATTTTGTTTCAAAAATTATACCAGCTCGAACAACACTCCATATTCTCCATTCTATTTGACTCCCTATTTTATTTATTTATTAATAAATCAATTATATTTATTCTAACAAATATATAATTATTAATCAAATACACACATATACAAAATTAATAATCAAATACACATTAATAATCAAATACACACATACATAAAATCAATAATCAAATATACAAAATAATTGAATACACAATATCACTCGTCCAATACAAAAATAGATACAAAAAAAAAAACTCAAAATCACAAACCATGATGATCTACTCCTTATTGTTGCCAAAGAAGACGTCGTCGCCGCCTTCACTGGTTACCGCTACCGCCAAATCTAGTGTGTGCAACTTGTTTGCCGCTGCAACTTATTCACCAAATTTGGTGTCTTTTCTCTGGTCGATTTCACCTTTGCCTTCGCCTACAACTCATCTTCTTCGGCCGATTCAATCTTCGTGCGTCTGGTTGGCCTCTTGTCACATTGGTGGTCGGGGAATGGGGAGAAATGGCTAGGAGGGCTGCATGGATTTTAATTGCCAACGTTGGCGAGCCTTTTGCCAAAATTTTGGCAATGGAAAATAGGCATAGGGAACCTTGTTGGAGATGATTTTCTTGCCTTGGCTCTCCAATTTTTGACTAGACATGTAGAAAATGCCATTATAGGAGTCAACCTTAAAGCAACTCCAAGGAGGAGTGCCATCTAAGGTGCCAATCCTATAACTATCGAAATGGCACCCCAAATTCAAAAATTTTCACTCCAACGAGGATGACATCCAGGATTGCAAAATGACAACAATCTTCTTGGGGCACCAATTTTTCAAACTCTGGAGAGAAAAAAAGAAAGATGTTTCATTTTTAATGATTAAATTCAACGGCTCTATTTCAACTTATGTAAATATATAGATTACCTGAAGTAGGGGTTTTTAAGCGAGGTGAGCGATGGAGCTTGAGAAAGCCAGAGAGGTAGCAATCAACCAACGAGTGATGGAGGGTCGGAGAGGTGAGCTGGTGAAGGTGAGGCCGAGGCCAAGATGACAACGCCGACAAGCGATGGAGCGAGGGAGTTGAGAGAGGTAGCAAGCAAAAACAAGACGAGTGATCAAAGGGAGAGCCAGCCAAGGCAAGGTGATGACTAACAAGGGCGAGTCGCAAGCAATGACTGATCAAGGGCGAGCTATCGAGGAGAAAGAGACACACAGAGAAGGAAATGGGAAGAGGAATGAGGCAGGGGTATATATATATATAATTGATTTTAATTTAAAATAAATATTTTTATTTTAGTTAATTGTTAGAATTTAAATAGGTCATTTGTTTTGCCTATATACACTAATTTTTGTAATTTAATTTGAATTTTCTAATTTGATTTAATTTTTAAATTTTATTTTTTTAATTAAGGGTGATTTTATTTATTTTTTAATTGATTATTGTATGCTCATTCTTTAAATTGATTATAATTTTTTTTTTTTAGATGAATTCGTAGTTTGACAGTTCTTTCACTGATTTCCTTATGAGCGATATCGATTTATATAATGATGCTATGTAGACCAATCTCCCAATATTAGCACCGGTACAAAATTAAATAAAGTCGTTTCAAGAGTGAGAAAATCACAAATGACAGAGAACTTATCTCAAGAATTAGATAAATTAATTGTGTTTGCATGGCTTAATACGAGTAAAAATGCAATCAGTGGGAATGAACAACAAGGTGGTACTTTTTATCATAGAATATTGAAATACGTATAACTTATGGAGGCAATTAAGAAGAACGTTAACAAATTTCTATTAAAAGTCGTTAGACTGATATAAATACAAAATGTGGCAAATTAAAAGACTGCAACAAAATGAATGCATCGAGCAAAATAATGCAATGATTGAGTTTTTTTAGATAGACACTATTATGATTTAATTTATTGACTGAATGATTTTATATATTTTTCAAGTTGATAAAGCAAAATAAATATTTGTTAAGATCATTGAAAGACCATTTCAATATGAGCATTGTTAGAATATATTGAAAATTAAACGAAAATAGACTAATAATCTCACTAGCAATAAGAGAGAAAAAACCCATTCAACTGGAAGTCCTACTGAATTAAATCATATTGAATCTTACTATTCAACTCCACATTTAGGGGATGACACTAAACCATCGTCCACTTCCAACCTCGATATGCCATTGGGTAGAAAGGTTTCAAAGAAACAACTTAAAAACAAAGAGAAACAAACTGGGGTTAAAAATATACTAGATCACCACCATTGGAATCAAAGAATGGAAGTGGAACGACAAAAAGTTGAGCAGTATGAGAAAATGTTTGCTCAACAGGAGATAGCATTGGAGCAACATGGTAAACAGTTAGAAATTGAAAAAAATGCAATTATAAGTTCTAAACAAGCAAGTAAAAGTTGAAGAAATGCATAATGAAATGAAAAATCATGGAAACTGACATTACTGGTATGGACTTATTTCCTGTAACATATTGGAATAACCTGAAGATAGAGATTATCAAAAAACAGAATTTTACTTTTTAGTCATTATTTATTATATTACTATTATTCATGAAAAACTATATATTAAGTTTGATTGGTATAAAAGTATTTGTGAAATTGAAACACAACATGAAATTGAAATTGAAATTAAAATATAATTGTTAAGTTTAATTATATTGTTTAATAAAAAATATTAAAATGACACTCATATTTTGGCACCTGCTATTTGAGCAAATTTATAATTCAAATATGACATAACAGTGTTCAAAGTTGTAAATGGATGATTTAGCACCCCAAAATGGCAAATCCCTTTGAAATTACTGTTAGAGTGTGTTTGATTGCACACATTTACCATAAAAAATATGTAATTATTACACATACTTTTTATGGAAACAATCAAACACTCTGAATTTTTTCATAAAAAAATATATATGGTACAAACATTTAGGGTGTGTTTGATTACAATGGTGGAATTTGGGTGAAAAGAAAATGAATTCTAGGAAATTAAATTATCTAGAATTAAATTTTAGGGAAAATATCAATTGAAGGCGTTTGATTACCTTAATTTTCTACCTAGAAATTACTTAAAAATAAATTAAATATATTACACAAAATATTCAAAAAAAACCAAATATATATACACAAATATACATACATGCAGCTTCAGGAAGTTGAAGGAGCTACTGTTGCCTCTTTCAACCAAATTCATTCTGTCATTCATACACAAATATACATACACAAATATTCATTCTGTTGTTCATCCAAGATTAGTTGAAGAAAAGCATCTAAAACATTCACAAATATACCAAATTCATGTTGCTGCCTCCTAGGTCAATGGAAGTTCTCAGCATCTGAAACATTCAACTCTATGTTCCCTTGAATATCTTCATTCATTTTCCCAGCAACCAAACACAGAGGGAAACGAAAAGCATCCATGCGACCCTCGAATACAGTAAACAATAAAGCCAATCGGAATCGAAATTGGTTCCCATAAATAACAAACAAGAAAAATCAGAGGTAGAGAATATTGGTACAAAGATAGACGAACCCTCTATGTACTTTACCAGATTGCCGGGACCGACATTGCAGAAGCCATTCACGACGTCGATAAGGACGACACTGGTCTTGACGTCGCCCGTGAGAACCAGAGATGTGCCCTGCTCCACCGGAAGCTCCACCTTCAACAGATCGATTATCTGGGACGACGCCATATTCTTTTCTTCTTCTTCTTCTTGATCTTCCCCTTGTCGCTATCGCCATTTTCCTGTCAGCCGCTGCTTCTCTTTCGATCGCCTTCTCTCTCGCTCGCTCTCTCGTTCGACTATTCTGTTGTTTTACTTTTATATACTTAGTTTTGATGATGAAAAATAATATTTTATTTAATCTCTAAGTTATGAATCAAGGTTGTGGTTTTCAACATAAATCAATTTCAATATCAAGTATTATTTTGTGAGAATGAAAACCAAATGAATTTCAAGTATCGAGAATTCAAAGTCATATTTTTCTAAGTCTGGAAGGTTAGAGCACCTTATAAGGAGACATATATGAAAATGTTTTAGTTTTAGAAAACTAACTCCCGGTAATTCAATAGTTAACATTCATTAGTGATAAAATGATTTTTAACGAATTTTTCAAGAAATAGAAAGTGTATATCTCAGAGGTGGTAAAATCGTAAAATCCTAAGTTCCTACTAAAACCCAAATTCTACTTTTTTATTCTTATGGATTTTGATTTTTTAGATATTTTTATTGAATCCAAATGGGGGTACTTTCTTATTTACATTTATGTATTAAAGTAAATGGAAGGTAAAATATGAATTAAACAAAATGAGAACATTTACTTGTTTAATATGTGGTGATGTTTTGTATTAATCAAGTGTACTTCTACATGTTATCTGTTAAGTTTTCAGATTTTTCAAGAAGATAGTCGACTATGTTGTTTAGTGCTGTCGACTATGCATAAGGATAGTCGACTATGCTTGTTTAATATGTCGACTATATATGGCCTCTATCGACTATATTTCATTATGTCGACTATTGTGTAAGGATAGTCGACTATGCTATTTCATCTGTCGACTATGTTTATTCATTAATTTCAAAATTTTCCTTGTATTTTTGATCTGTCGACTATGTGGAAGGATCTGTCGACTATAAGAAGTTTTGGTTGAAAATAGTCGACTATACTTTCTTATTTGTCGACTATGCCTAGTTTTATTTGAAGAGATAGTCGACTAACCCATTTGATATGTCGACTATGTGTTTCACATAAACTTACAGCGGCTAATTTTTCAATCTCCAACGGCTAGTTTCTCATTCTCCAACGGCTAGTTGTGTGCAAGACTCTTGGGATGCTTATATATACATATCAAGAAGATCAAGAGAAGGCTAATGGACGAAAACGAGATTATCTAAATATTACAAATCGTTTTATTATACTTACAGTGTTCTGTTCTTTCATTGTTATATTTTTCTATGCAAGGCTTCATTCTATCATTGTAAATCTAATCTTAAGCCTAGTTTTCATTGTGAGAAAACTTGTAACTAAGAGTGTTAACTCTTAGCTTCTCTCTTTCATTTGTATCGTTGTTATTTTCCCAACTTGTGTAGCTAGAAGGCCCATTTGAGTGGGAGGCTGTAATTCCTAGTCTCGGACTAGAGGCCCTACTTGGTTTAAGTAGGGGATTTTAGTGGATAGTTTGAAAAATCCTTAGTGAGGAGCTAAGGTAGTGGATTAGGTTTGGGTTTAGCCGAACCACTATAAATCTTTGTGTTCTCTCTTACTTATATTTTTTTTTATTTGTTTATCATTGCTAGTATTTCATTATCCTCACTTGCATTGAATTTTTATTTTCAATCAAAAGGATTTCAAAGTTTTAAATCAAGTTTTTAAAATAACCAATTCACCCCCCCTCTTGGTGTGTGTCATAGCACCTCTCGGTCCAACATATTCTTCTTCTCCTTTACCTCTATCAGATTGCTCCATTTCCTTGCTTGGAAAATCTATTCCAGCCTTCCCCATGGGAAAATAAATTCCAATAAAAGTGAGAAAAGAGGGTCACATGAGCCAAAGTGATAAAATGTTTTTCATGAAAAAATTGGTTAATCAAACACTATAAAAGCTAGAATTTAGGTAGAAATTGACCATTTTCCATGAAAAAAGTGTGTAATCAAACACACGCTTAAATCTTCTTTCCATAAAATTCATTTTCCAAGGGGATGAGGTGGTTTAATCAAACACACCCTTAGAGAGCTAGAAAATCTTTTCACGTAATACTTCTTAATGAAAAAATAAAGAAATATTCTCACACATATATATATATATGTAGATGCAAACAAAGTTTCCTTTCAATTTTAAATGATTTAACTGAACACTTAAATTTAATATTTGTATCGATATTTTATAGGCTAAATTCATATTTTTGTCAATGTATTTTTAAGTTTTTTTTTTATTTAAATACTTAAACTTTTTATTGTTTCGATTACATTGTTAAATTTGATTTTCAAGTTAATTTAACTTTTATACTTTGACCTCTCTCTTTTTTTTTGTTATAATAATCAAAACTTTTTATTATTTTGATTATATTCCTAAATTTATATTATTGAGTCAAAGCATATGGGTATAATCGAAATAATAAAAAGTTCGAGACGTTATACGAAAAAATATCAAAATATAAAAATTAAATTAATTGAGTGATGTAATTAAACTAATGAAAAGTTCAAATAACCTACACGAAAAAAAAGTGAAAATATAATAGCAAAAGTATAAGATTGCTATATTTTATATCAATATCTTATATTATGTGTTATATAAATATAAATATATAAGATATTAATACAAAATGTGACAAAATTAAATATCTAAACATCATTTTCAATATTCCATTCATACCCTTTAAACTTTAGGGAAAATATTTTTTACTATAGGAAGAGGGCGCCGTGATATTGTTAACTTGATATTATAAAGATATATGTATTATTTTTAAGTTATTTAATTAAATGGTAATGTTAATTATTATTTTTAAAAACAATTTTAAGAAACATTAAATATATTTAACTTTAACAATATATATTTATTTTTCCTCTTTTTCAAACTTAAACTTTTTCTATTGATCGGTAAGCAAGTGGAATGAACATAATTTTTTTTCTTAAAGCCATGATAATATATATTTGTTAAAAAATATTGTAAACAGAACATTTATAGGCTAGGATATTAGCGGTTAGATTGCATGTATACGAAACGTAAATAGAAAAATAATATTTTTAAAATATAAAAAATAAAAATATAGAAAAATAAGTAAATAAAAAATATATACAATTTTTTTATAAATATAAATGTTAATATGAAAAATTATATAAGAGACTTTTTTTGTCTCTAATGTGAACGAAAATACATTTTTAATATTTTGTTAATATTATGAGATAGTTTTAAAATATTTTTAAAATTATAAAAATAGCTTAAAATATTTTTTTAATATTTCTCTATATTTCAATTAAAAAAACATTGAAAAATACTGAAAAGCACCACAGAGATATTTTCGTGCACCATAAGTTAGCGGGAAGCTCTGAGTTATTTGGTCTGAATAAAAAAATAAGTGCAATGGGGCTGGGGAGTAAATGCCATTGATTTAACACAACACAACCAATCTTAAAACCAACTGGGTCCCAAACAAAGTGGAACAAGGGTGATGAACCTCGTGCGTGGTTCCCCTTCGTTTCAGCCTGCTTTTTATTTTTTTCTTTTAAGATAAAGATAAAGTATGTCACGCCAGATCTCGACTTATTTTACATCTCTAATATTTGTAATATTATTTGGAATGAAAAACGAATTTAAGGTTTAGAGTTTAAGAGGAGGATTCTAAGTTGCGGCAATAGAACTGTACGTTTCATTTGGAAGACCGATTGCAAGTTTAGAGCGTGGAGGAGCGAGCCCGATTGCGTAAATTGAAAGCAACGCATAGCATATAAGATAAGTTTATTTGATAGTCTAGGACAAGCCGTAGATAGGAGATTACAAAGCAAATTAAAGCGAACAACATTAAAGTTGAAATCTAACAGAGACAAACCCCAATACAAGACCTGGTTAATCAGCTAACCCAAGTTAAAGGAGCAGCCAATTAAGGCCCCCACCACAACAACTACGAGCCGGCGCCGGCATGACTGCGTACTACTAGTATTCTACGTACTTGTTACTTCAGGGAAGTGGAAGATCACCGGGACCACCGCCAACACCGCCACCTACACCACCGCCAACGCCGCCACCAATGCCTCCCAAAGGTCCCAAGCCACCGGTTCCACCCAAGCCGCCGAGTCCTCCCAACCCGCCGACGCCGCCGACGCCTCCGGTCCCACCGAAGCCTCCAGCAACGCCTATCCCGGCCCCAACTCCGCCAACGGGCAGGCCGTTGCTTCCGATGCCGCCGTAGCCGCCAAGTCCACCGAAGGTTACAAGGTTCTTCTGGTCAGTTAGACCC
>NC_068349.1:1852517-1942517 GCF_014633365.1 Diospyros lotus | reverse complement strand
TTGTCACTCGGCATGTCTCTGGCCGCGACGGCGTGAACCACTGCAAGAGCAACAACTAGCATTACAGACCACCTCCCCATTTTCTCTCTCTCTCTCTCACTGGACACCTGTTGAGTCACCTGGGCGTTGTGTTGTAGTGTCTCTTTAAAGGCAGCGCTGCAGAGAGGGAAGCAAGAGCAGTTGGGAATATTAAATGGAAATAAATATACATGCAAGACCGAATACTCTGTAGCTTTATCGAGGGTTGGCAATAGTTGGGTTTGATTTTGATTTTTTTTTAAATTATAATTAAATTAAATTTAAACTAGTAAAATTAAAATCAAATCATTACCTATTTGGTTTTAAAAATTTAAAATCCTAACCAAACCATTCGATTTCGATTTAACCATAATTTTTTTAGTTTAATCCATGCCGACAAACAAAGACAAATAGCATTCATAATTTTTTTTGATAATTTCACATAAAATAAAGATAAATTCTAATAAAATTACCTTATTTTTGCATAAAGTTACAAAACTTATTGAATAAAAAATCACATCTCCAAATCTACAATTGTTAAGATCAATAAATTAATATTTGCATAATTAAGTTATAATTTAAGCTAAAAAAATTTAGTTACGAAAGTTAATACATTCATCAACAACATTAATATCTTCTTCATAAATTGATTGCAAAGAGATTGTTTATCTTTTGATTCTCATCAAATGTACATGCACAAAACACACTCTTTTAATAATATGAGAAAGTACGGGCAAAGGGTAGTTGGCGATTTACTGAATTGTCCCAAATTCCTACCATAATCTCATACAAAGCTCTACTATAGTAAATAATTTGGGTCTCATTACGAGAAAAGTATGGGTATTCCCTGCAAATTTAGGGATTGTTCAATTTGGGGATTGAACTCAAAGTTTGTCATTTGGAACGAAAAAAGTTGCATGATAACGAAATAAAATTCTATGATTATGATTCTCTTAGTAGTTTTTTAGCTGTCAATCGAGAGAATCAAAGAACTAAAAGAATATAGACCATACTAAGCAAGGGCAGGCGAGGCTAATTGGCCGAGCAAGCGGACAAGCAAAAAAGAGGCAGAGAGCGAAGGTGAGCGCTAGCGGACGAGCAAGAGAGATCGAGGGCGAGTCAGAGCAAGAGGGGCCGAGCTCTAGCGAGAGCAAGAGAGATCCAGCGAGCAAAAGCAAAAGCAAAAGAGATACAGAAAGCGAAGGCGAACGCGCGCGGACGAGCAAGAGAAATGAGGCAACGAGGGTGAGAGAGATTGAGGGTGAGCGAGAGCAAGAGAGATGCAGAGAGCGAGGGCGAGGGCACGCGGACGAGCGAGAGGCAACGAAGGTGAGAAAGAGTGAGGTTGAGAGAGGAAGGAGAAGAGGAGGGGAGAAGGGTTTGTAAGCAAGACAATTGGGCTAAGGTGGGTTAGGCTTGAGTGGGCTCGGGTGTATATAATATATTATATATATATATATATTTAGTTTGATTATGTTACCCAATATTCAATTTAGTTTCGATTCGCATTTTGGTTTGGTTTTAGTAAAAACCATAACAAAATTATACGCATTGAAATAGTGTTTGATTTTTTCCCAAACCAAACCATTACCCAATCAAACAATTTTTAACCGCATTAACCGATTCGATTTCGATTTGATTTCCCACGATCTCGATCGCAATTGCCATCCCTAACTTTGCCTTCTCATTGTGGGAAACTCCGATTTATGGTTCATTCTGAAAGGAGGGCGATCGAGACTAATTTCGGGATATCTTCTCTAACCATTAAATCAATCACAAAACCGAATGTGAGAGACAGCAAAGGCATTGATTATTAATTAGGTACATAATTCTTAAAATTCACATTTTTATATAAAAATATTGTAGCGTTGATAGAATATTATGATAAGATCACGTGAATGATCAGATATAAAGTTAGTGGATGACTTTAGTCATGAAACGTGAATAGTTGAATTTTAAATATATAAACTGATTTTGATAAGAAATGATGTAGGTCTGAATCAAAATCTAGATTTAAATCCGATTTTTCGGGTTAAACCTCTCATTTGAACTTGATATGCCCATAAGTTAGATTTGAGCTTTCGACCGGAGATATGCAGGACGTTTTAATCTTGGCCAAAATCTAAAATGCCCTGTACGTGTCATCATAAAAATTTCCAATAAAAATTATTCTACTAGGATTATCACCTAAAATTAAGTGATAAATTTGAACATAATTTAGAATTATTTTTTAAAATCTAGAGAATAATCCTAATCCCCATAAACTCAGATAAATCTCTTTAAAAAATAATCTTTAGAGATAAGCTTAATATTTCTAAATTTGTTTAAGATAACTATATATTCTTAAACACTATCTAGCAATGAGATTTAATCTTAAATAAAATATTATCTTTAAACTATTATATAATCTCTAGCTTAATTTGTTAGCCTGCCTAAAATTAGGCAGCCTAATTGTCGTCAATTTTAGGTAGTCTGCCTAATTTTAGGTAGCCTAATCTAGCTTTGGGGCAACTATAAATACCCCTTAAAATAGTCTCCCAAATCATCCCTTCATCCAACCTTCCAAGTATTCTAAATTTATCCAAGTCTCTCAATTGCACAGAGAAAGAGAGAGAAGTAAGCATTAAAGAAAATTATATTTTCTCTTTTTTTTTAAGAAATATTATTTTGTTGTTATTTCTTTGTAATTTAGAGAAAAAGTTGTAATTCTTATTATTTCTCATAATGAATTCATCTATCATTATTCGTGATTTTTACCTTAATTTGTTTGAGAGTTTTCACGTAAATCTTTGTGTTCATTTTACCTTCAATTTATCTCATTTTAACTATTAGTTGCAAGTCATCTAGAACCCATCATTTTCCCGACATACTTGTTATATCTTTTTTATTAATCTACATCTGATTTAAATATCGAAGTTGCTTAATTTCTCGATAACTTCTGGGCCAGTTCTTACGGTTCTTGATTTAAAAGTTGGCTAACAAAAAATTCTATTTGTGATTTAAGATAATTATTATAATTTTCAAATAAATGTAGTAATAATTAATTTTCTGTGGGTCAACAATTGATGATGATGTACATAGTCAGTTGAGGTAATATGACAGCAAAGCTATCCAGGATATTCAAAAGAAGCAACAAGAGTTGTTCAGTCAAATAAGAGCCTGACATTGCAGGGAGAGAGAGAGAGAGGTTTTAAAGAGGCGCAGAGCGAGCGAAGACAGCTAGCTGCTTGTGATGGCTGCTGCGGCCTGCCCCTCGCTGCAGGGCTCCGCGCTGGGAATGAGGTAGCGGTTGGGGGGAAAGTAAATGCAAAATGTCAGCTAAGTTAGCCACCTCCTTTCTTTAATTACCCCTCCATGCCATGGGTATTGTCTCCAACTTCTTGTGTACGAAGCAACCATCACCACAAGCCAAAAATCCACCACATTCATTTTTACCTCTATACTTTTATTTTTTTCATGTTCTTATTTAATTTTTTTATTATTTCAATTTTATCTAATTTTTGAATTAATTTAATTTTTATATTTTAATTTTTTTATGTAACAATTCAATTTTTTCATTATTTCGATTATACTTCTTTTCGAATCAATTTAACTCCTACACTTTTATATAAAAAAAATAAAATGAGATGATAAAATACACATTATACTCAATTTATGTCGGAGCAAAAGAATTAAATTAATTCAAAAATATATATTCATAAGTGTAATTTAAATAATAAAAAAATTCAAATTATCATACGAAAAAAAAGTTAAAGTATGAAAATTAAATTGATTCAAAAATATAAATTTAAATGTGTAATAGAAATAATAAAAAGTTTAAATGATCATACTATAAAAATAAAAATACAGATTTGGCTATCAAAAATTACTTGACAAACTTTGACTTTTTTAAAAAAGAATGAATTTAATTATATTTTTAATTTACCAAAATTTCAAATTTCTCATAGTGGGAATATGAGGTGGTCGTTTCATTATCCACTTTAGCCATTCCAAGTAGAGGTCACCTCATTTGTTAACAGAAAAAAGGGTAATCCGAGCATACAGAAAAGATTACAACTTATTACCAAGTAAGATGTTTAAGGTAAAAGTTTATCCTATTTTCGGTAATTTAATCAAAGCATGTTGCAACATTAAGTCTAAACATGTTCATTGTCCCTCTCTCTTTATCAACCATCGAGTTCATGATAGTAACAATGATGTTTCTCTTTTTGAATTACATTATTGATGGTGTTTAGAAGATCTTATTATCATAGGATATGTATGAAATGACGAATCTAATTTCTCTTTTAAAAAGAAGAATTCGACTTGAGTTTGTTTTTATATTTAAATCGAAGATGAACTCACTCGAGTTCTTATCTTCAAAGAAATTTGGTTCCCTTTTAAAAAACGAACTCAAATTCAATTTATCCTTTTCAATTATTAGTAGGTTTACCTTTGACGAACAAATTCATATTCAATTCATCTTTCTCAACCATTAGTGATGGGTTCCAATGACAATTTCCAAAAAAATTTGTAATTGTGTAATTTAAAATATTTTTAAATTTTAATTGTGTAATTAAAATTACTTGACAAATTTAATTTTTAAAATTTTTGTTATCAATTTGAAAATATCAAAAAATATATTGTTTAAAATTTCTGAAATAATTTAAGTATATTCAATTATAAAATAAATTAAAAAATTAAAAAATAGTTTCCAAAACCAAAGAGCCCCCTAATGTCTAATTACTTTGGGTTGGATAAGTAATTATACACGCATTGCATGACAGTGCTACCATGAGAGAGACAAAAGGATGAAAGCTGGAGTTGGTTTGAGATTTCATTTCTTATATTAAAATTTTATTTAAAATTTAGAAATGTTAATTAGATATAGGAATACTTAGTGTGACACTCTTATATTAATGTTTTATATATTTATTGATTAAACACATAATACAATATACTATAATACTAATATGTACAGAAGTGCCACTCTTAAATCCCAAATAACGTTTTTGTTTAAAAATAAGATCCTTGGTAGGGAAAATCAAAATTGGTGGAGTAATAAATATGAATGGTGTTGATATTTAATAGAACAATAAATTCATTGTATATTTTTAAATAGTCTTTTATTATGAGTTTTGTTAACAAGTGTCAAATTTCAGCATTCTAATATATCTATTACTTAGTAAAATATTTAAAAAATACAATACATTTATTATCAACTAATAAAAATATTTAGTGATGAAAGGAAGTATTTTGAATACACTTTAACAAGTATCTCAATAACATTTATTAGTAAAATCTTTTTTTTTTTTACTAATTTTTTATTATATCAAACTTAATTGGTTATAATATCTCTTGAATTTTGGTCTTTTGAGAGTAGAAGTGACTAATTTTAGAATGTTCAAAGATTGAGTGGACAAATTTTAAAATTTAAAGGATGTTTATGTGAAAGGGCAAAATTTAAAAGTTGTTCCCTATTTGATGCACTCAACCTTTAGATGGTATGGGTCACTTGCACATTGGACTTTTATATATATATATATATATATATATATATATATTTTAAATTTTTTCATGGTATGGGTCACTTGCACATTGGATTTAATTTTTTTCATGGTATGGGTCACTTGCACATTGGATTTAAATTTTTTCATGGTATGGGTCACTTGCACATTGGACTTTTATATATATATATATATTTAATTTTTTTTTCAAGAAATCTTTATGATTTACTTTTCTTTGTTTAGGTACCCTTATGTTAGTTTCAAAAGATATATTCAGACTCAGGTTTTTGTCACTATTTTTTTACGTTTTGTTTGTGTAATTAATTATGCAAATTTTTTGTTATTTTAATTATATCCCTATATTATATTTTCAATTTAATTTAATTATTATATTTTAATTTTTTTTTATATGACAACTTGAATTTTTTATTATTTGAATTATACTTATATGTATCTACATTTTCGAGTTAATTTAATTTTTATAGGACCTATACTTTGATATGTAAAAAAAAAATAAAGTAATATAAGTCAATTTAACCTTATTTTTTTAATATATCAAAGTATAAAAATTAAATTGACTCAAAAATATAGGTACAAAGACATAATCGAAATAACAAAAAATTTGAATGATCACATAAAAAAAATATAAAAATATAATGACAAAAATATAGATTTAGCCTTTTTAAATCACAAATTTTTTTATAAATATCCTGAATCACATCCAGTTTAAGTAAAATTTACCCTAAACCCTAAAATTTACCCTTAATATGAACTTCAACAAATACTTGAAACTAGGAAGATAACTAATTAAAAGGGTTGATATTTTGATGACATAAAGATGGACGATACACAAAAATTGATGGTTAGCCCTTAGTACAGCAGCAAGCACAATCCAGGCACACTCCTCCGAGTCTATACCCTTTGTCAATGCAGGGTTTGTTGCAATTAGTGGGGGGTGAGCAACAACCTACCCCTACAGTTGGGCATGGAGGGTCCGTAAATGCTTCTGTTCCAATCGTAGCTGGTCCTTTAACAACAGATGTACATTCAAAAAATGTAAATTCAAAAGGAAAATATGAGTATTAACCTACCCTTAAAGTCAGGCTAATCATGAAAAGATTGAATTATTTGCATCATTAACCCTTAAAATTGTGGTTTTGAAATGGATTATACCTGAACTCATGGTGAGACCCAGAGCGAGGCACAGAATTGCCATAAAGAAACGTCGAATGCTAGTAGAAACGTCTCGCCTCATCGTTCTTGACTTCTTGTGTCTTGCTTGGATGAATAGAAAAAATCTCTTTAACAAAGTGATTTATACCCAAGAATAGTCTGTCTTATGGTCAAATATTTGTAATATGTGCAGTGAATTTGAGAATATTTTGGTAAATCTCTTGCAGTTGCAGCGTATCTTATGAATATGGAAATATTTGGTAAATCTCATTTAATGGGCTTTGGTCGATGATAGTTGCCTATACAGAACTATTATGAATTATTTGTAACGTATGCTATGAATATGGCAATATTTTTTATATCTCATTCAGCAGCATTTATATGTAATCGTATAATTTAAAAGAAATTAAAATAAAACGTATTAAATTATTATGAAGGGAGATAGCGATAACAAAAGTAATAATTATTTAATAATTGTGGATTCTTAACTGAAAGCTAAAATTTTCTGAAATTTTGAATAAATAGATGATGTGGTATACAAATATAACAATATTAAATTAGCCAAATATATATGTTTGATCTTATATTTGCATGTTTTTTTTTATGTGACCATTAAAAATTTTCATCATTTAGATTACACTAACTTCTATTTTCGAGTCAATCTAACCTCAATACTATTCAAATTTTTTATTATTTTGATTACACTTAATATTTGGTACCGAAGAAGTTTTTAAATTCTTGGGATTCATAATTTCTAATAATACTCTTAAGATTCTCATGATTTATCCAATTCTATGTTTGGTTAATTTTAAACATTTTTAACTATGTTTGGTATTATTTTTTGAAAATCTTACATTCCTGTTTAGTTTAGATGCAACATTCCTGGAAATTCATATTATTTTTTTAAAATTACCATTATTTAATTTTTTGTTTAAAAGTAATAATTTTTTTCTAGTATATAAAATATTAGGACCCACAACCTCTTTAAGAAGTCTAAAAGTAATAAATTTTTTCTAGTATATAAAATATTGAGACCCACAATCTCTTTAGAAAGTCAAAAAATATCATTTTTTTTACATATTATGTATGTATGTGTGTGTTTACTTGGAAAGTTTGTGAATGGGTTACAATTATAAAAGAGTAAGGAGTATTTCAGTCTTTTTATTTATTAAAAACTTTTTCGTGGTCCATGAGAATTCAAGATTCTCAACCCCCATATATGTAAATCCTTTTGTGAAAAAATTGATTAAAAACAAATCATTTGAATATTATTTTTGTAATATTTTCTTTTTAAAAAGTTGTATGAGAATGTAGATTCTCAATATAACATTTTAAAGAATCTAAAAACTTCTCCTATACCAAATATTCTCTTATAAATTTGTATTTTCGAGTTAATTTAATCTATTTTTTTTTTATTCATAAAAGTACATGAATTATATTAACTCAAAAATTAAGTTCAAACTTGTAATTGAAACAATAAAATGTTTGAATGATCACACCAAAAAAAAGTGAAAATATAAGAATAAAAATATTGATTTGGCCATGCAAATAGGCTTTAGTATTGTTAATTTTTAAATTATAATTAACATTTTGTATTAATTTAAAATTAAAAATTTATAACTTAATTTGTTGTAAATTTAGTCAAGCTCATACATGCCATAATATATTACGTATTTGTCTTAAATATTATTAAATTATTCATTTGCGAGACATAGAAAAATTCTATAAAAATGATATGACTTGTGAGTCATCTTGTTTGTGATTATATAATATTATTTAAAATTTATTTATTCGTCAATAATAGTTCTAGATTAACTCTGATAACCCCATTAATTTATTTAAAATTAATTTTTAGTTACACATGTTAATAACTTCAACTACTAACTAAACATGTTATGTTAGAATTATTTATATATAAAAATATTTAAATAATAAAATCTCTATATTTAAATGACAACTTCCCCACCCCAGGGGATTGGGTTAGAGGTCATAGAGGAAGGCAGACATGATCACGTACGCATGGTGGCCTCTAGCTAACAAGCCGAGCTCGTCGCCCTTTGTTTACACGTTGCTCTCTTGCATGTCTGCCACGTACCCTCACAACAAGCTGTCCGTCGCTGACGTGGACTTGACTCTTTTTTTGTCCGGCCTGACCTGCAAAGGATTACTGTAGCAACCGGATAATGTTCATAACAATCGTATTTTGACACCCATTCATGATAATTTTTTGTGACATTTAATATTAATATATCACATTTTATGTCACATTAACATAAATATATAGTTAATGTATTAATACATAAATATATTATTAAAACTATCATATCATGTTCGTTAATATTCATCTATGGCAGCCTTAGTTTTCCTATTTAAACTAGATATATTATAGATTTATGGAGGACCGTGACACTTAGTTTAAATGGAGCTAAACATTTGAGATCGAGCATTTTGGGTAAAATGAGGTTCTTTGGAGTCTTATTTTTGTTCACACTCAAAGCTAACAATCTGATTCGGACCAAGAAATGTTGTCCAAGTCAGGCACACGTTGAGATGACGACTAAGAATGAAGGCCAGAATCTCAAACGCCCCGTCAATGTAAATTGTTTTATTATTTGGCAAGACGCCATAGGGCCTAGATGCGACGCGAAGCAAATCAAGGGGTCTGTTACGTCCGGGAATGAACGCTCCCGCGAGCCAATGGCATGTGTCCGCAACGCCAACAGATCAACGTCCTTGCTACGTGTCGCGATCTAATAGGGCCTTCAAGTGAGCCTCCATTGTCCCCAAACACCGTTCCTTTGCTCCGCATGGATAAGTTAACAACGGATGGATCGACATGGATTGGAAAGTGAAGTGAAGGTTGGAAAGCAATCACGGTTATCGGCTGGGGCGATCGATCGAGAGAGAGAGAGAAAGAAAGATATAGCATGCGGCGAGGTGCTGCGTCAGAAATGTGTTGACACGTTGCTCCAAATCAGAACCCTTGGCCGTTTCGCCAGCGAATCCAGACAAACGGAGTGAAGGAAACGCCAAACGGTCCAATCTCTCACGGTCAACATTGAGCAGAGAAAAGAGATATGAATTAAGCAAAATTTACTACAAATATTCAGATATATAAAATAATGTAAATATATATGAAGGGCTAATTAAGTTTGAGCGCCGCTAGTAGGCACCATTCAGGTGGGAACGTATGGCCACTGGCGTACAATCCGGGGAGAGGTGGAGAAAGTGGCGGCACCCGGTTTTGTTTTCCGGTTTTCATCTCCCAAAACCGCCTCCCCACCACCCCCCTCTCTCTCTCTTAGTTAAAATTAAAATACAACACTCCAGAAAACCATTTGAACTTATCTCAAACAAACCAAAAAGACTTTGTAGAAGTGGGAAAGCTCCTGGAACAAACAGGACAATTAAGTCACGGTGGTGGTCGCCCTGGTGGTGGTGGGAGTGGAGGTGGTGGAACTGAAAGTAAGTTGTAATTTGAGATTCATGGGCTACCCAGTTCGAGTCTAGTGATCTCACTTGGTATTTCATGGCTTAATGATATTTTCTTTATGCATAAATCATGGTAGAGATTTCCGGTAATCCCTCGTTTAGATTGTCTGAGTATATATTTTTATATAATGATCTTCTTCACCAACCTTGTACAGTAGTACTGTTTGATGATGATTAAGGGGGTATACTAAACAATAAACAGCGTTGGAAAGTGCAATAAAAGAAGATTAATTAGGCTAGAGAAGTCGCTTTCTTTGATGGTTATAGGATATATATATATATATTTATATATGTTGGGTTCCTTTGTTGATATATACACCGCCCCAGACTGATCAGCCCCGGCCCCAGATGCTTTCTGTTGCTTCTCTGTTTAAGATTTGATAGCCAAAGGCGGGCCCTTTACATCCTGCTTCCTTAATCTCGTACAACGACTCTTATTACCATTTCCGTACACACAAGGCCCTTCCCTCGTTCTTTCTGCCGTCTATAGCTATTTCTCAATAGAAACTCCACTAGGGTTTCAAAGATTACAACAGTGATGATGGTCCCTGCGAATCACCAAGAAAATAGACATGCAGTTGGTGGAGATGGGCTAGATGTGATGGTGGCCTTTGATGATGTGCAGAATACTACTGGTCTTGATGCCATGGAAGAAGACGGCGGAGCGATGTGGCTTGGGCGGCAAGGAGATCTGCTTGATCATGAGAATGAAGCCGACATCTTCTATCTTGATTTCCCTCCCCTGCCGGATTTTCCATGCATGTCGTCGTCTTCCTCTTCTTCATCCACTCGGGCGCCGGTAAAGCCAATCTCGTCAACTTCCTCTTCCAGCTCTTCCTCGGCGGCTTCATCGGCAGTGCTGAAGTCTGATGCAGACAAAGATGTGGAGAAGAAGAACCAGCGTTACTACCATTTCCATGATCAGATGGAAGTGCCGCCGGCAGCCTTGTCGTCCACGGCTTCCATGGAGGCCCTTCCGCCGCCTACTGAAGAAGATATGGGAGACGTAGATTGCATGGACGTGATGCAGAGTTTTGGGTGCATGGATCTGATCGATCCTGGTTATATTTGGGACCCATCCTCCATTAATTTCCAGAGTGAAAACTTTGAAGAATATCATCAAGATCAAACGCTCCAAGAAGACTCGAAGCAAGGGATTCTGCAACAGTGTAATCATGATCTGCAGGAAAACGATAATGGTGGTCAAGGGCAGAGACCTTTGGATGAGCTTGGCGCCATGTTCTTTGAGTGGCTGAAGTCCAACAAAGAGTACATATCTGCCGAAGATGTAAGAAGCATCAAGCTCAAGCGCGCCACCATAGAGTCTGCTTCAAATCGTTTGGGCAGCTCGAAGGAAGGCAAGATGCAGTTACTGAAGCTCATTCTTGAATGGGTTGAACAGTACCAACTCCAGAAAAAGCGACAGAGAGAAGAAGCCTCTCCATTCCCTTCTCAGTGTCAAGAACCTTACCAAAACCAAAATCCTAATCCGAACACCAGTATTTTCACGCCCTCCCCATGGATGCCGCCTCCACCGACGCCTTATGCTGCTGACCCTGCAGCTATTATAGCAGCCCCGGTGGCTTTTCAGTCGATGGCCGGCTACGTCAGTGATCCCTACGCTGGTTCTACTCCAGTCCCTTTGAACCAGACCATCAATGGCCATCCGGTTTATCATACAGAATTTCATCAAGTTGTCGATTCCCCATCATGGCCTTATGGGATGGCATTGCAATACAGCCCATTCCCGCAGAATAATTGTAGTGCCCCTCCGGCCATGCCTCACCCTCATGCCTTTGCTGGATATGGAAATCAGTATCCGTACAGCTATTATCAGGGGATCAATGGTGAGAAGTTGGAGAGAATGGGTTCCTCTGCCACTAAGGAAGCCAGGAAGAAGCGGATGGCGCGCCAGAAGCGGCTTCTCCCGCATCATCGGCCTCACAATCACCATAACCATCAAAACCGGCTTCACAATCCGAATGCTATAGGGCTTCGCAGCGAAAACTGCACTGCTGCAGCCGCCAACTGGGAACACTGGCGCCCAGCAACCACTGCCCTTGCGTCTAATTCAGCCTTGCCGATGATGCCAGCATCAGCCGACGCACATCAGCCGCGTACCACCGAGGATCGACAGCCAAAACATGGACAAAAGAATCAGCTGCGGCAGCAATTGGCAGACCAGCGGCAGGTTGGTTATGGATGATCATATCATACACGAAAAGTTATAACGTGATCCCTAGATTTAGGATGTTAAGAGTGTGACCTCTTTTACCACTAGGGTTCAAACCTTCCCCAGATTTTGTGCACTTAGCTGATGCATGATATTTGTGGGTGTAGGGCTGGAAATCTGAGAAGAACTTGAAATTTCTGCTGCAGAAAGTGTTGAAGCAGAGTGATGTCGGTAGTCTTGGAAGGATTGTGTTGCCAAAAGTAATGTCACTGATGAATTACGATCTAGCTAGAAGCAAGTTTGTATTCATCTCTTTTATCAAAATTTCACAAAGATTTTAACTTGATTGCCTCACGTTAATATTTGACCAGAAAGAGGCAGAAACCCATCTTCCAGAGCTTGATGCAAGAGATGGGATTCCAATCGCCATTGAAGACATTGGAACCTCTCGCGTCTGGAACATGCGCTACAGGTACCTGTAAATATCAAAACCCAATCCATTTACTTCTTCATCATAGTTACTAAGATATTTTATCACGCTAAGCGACTGACTGTTCTTTTGATTTTCGTGGAGTTACAGATTCTGGCCCAACAACAAAAGCAGGATGTACCTCCTTGAAAACACAGGTAGCTAGCCAACATTCAAACGTTTGATTAGCTCTTCGTACTCTTGAAATGTGCACTTTACATACCTGCCAGCAGGGGATTATGAATGTTTCTACTTCTTTCAGGAGACTTCGTGCGAGCAAACAGACTGCAAGAAGGAGATTTCATAGTGATATACTCGGATGTCAAGAGTGGAAAATATGTACGTTTTCACTGTGATTCTGATTTTTGCTTGAAATCAATCTCTTTACCAGTATATGTTCATAAATGAACATAAATAGATAGATTATCTCACAAGCAAGTTATATATACGATCGAAATTAACAGCTGATAAGAGGAGTGAGGGTGCGGCAACAAGGATCTAAATGTGAGGCCAAAAAGGCAGAAAAGAGTCCCAAAAGCCTGCGGACTGCATTGCCGGCGGCTGGTAATAGCCTATCGTTCTCCCCCCAGCCATCAGCAGAAGATTGAAGAAGAAACAGATCAAACCCTTCACTTCCATCCCATATATGTCTAAGTTAATTTCCTGCAATATTAATCAATATGTACTATGATGTAAATTAAGATGGGAATGGTGATCTAACTCGATGTCAAGAGCTTCTGGGTGAGCCTTCCATTTCTATGTACACCTTTGTCTCTGGCTGGCTTACCGAAATTAAAGTTGATGAGAACCATTAACAGGGGCAGTGGCAGATGTACTTTGACTGGCCATTAGCCAAGTGTTGGTAGTCTTGTATGGTTTCAGGGTTGGATATGTGTTTTAGTTGGTTCAGGGTATTATTATATAAATATAAATGATTATGAGCATTTGACATTTAAGTGTGGTCTAAAAAGTTTCTTACTAAATAATTGATCATGAATGTTTTTGGGTCCAGAAATTACATTATCCTAATGGTATAGGTGGCCTGGCCCATTTAATTTTGGCTTTGAACTTACAAAGACGGTCCAGAGGAGGCCCATCTCTTGTCTGTTTCCAAGTGACTCTTATCTTGGTCTTTGTTCAAGATAGATTTATTAATGGAGTGTAAAATCTTCTCCTCTCCTTACTTGGAAATGGGTCAATGGAAGAATATTAATCAATAAATATTATACTTTTTTAATATAAAAATAAAGTCAAATTAAATTAAGGGCAAATTTGATTTTCCATTCCATTACATTACTAATTATTCATATCTAGAAATGCCAAATATATTTGATGTATTTGCTCAAAGCCAAACCTAAAATGTCTATTTCACTAGTGAATCAACTAATAAATATACGATAAAGCTCTATTGTAAGGCAACTTTGGCGTGGGAGGAGGAAGAATAGAGCAGGGAAGAAGCAGAAAAGCTTGTGTTATTGCTTGTTGGGTACAAGCTCTCCAGTTTAGTTGATGGGCCGACACTATTTCCACCACAAATCTTGCCATGATCGTCACCTTCATTTCCTTTAACAAGAATGTCAACTTTTGCAAACTCCTCTATCCCCTGCCTTGTCTCCTCGAGCATTGCCGCCACATCCTTCATGGTAGGCCTGTCATCCGGCGAGGGATTCACGCAGAGCAGAGCCACCCCCAGGCACTGCATCATCTCCTGGGTTTCGGATTCGGGCCGAACTCGTAAGCTCGAGTCCAGGACCTCGACTCCACCCTTCTTCTGCCTCAGTACCCAGTCCACAATGTGCAGCCCATCTGGTATTGTTGGATCAATTGGCTGCTTCCCAGTTAACACTTCTAGCACCACAACGCCATAGCTGTACACGTCGCTCTTCTCTGTGATCTTCAGCATGTATCCATACTCTGCACATTTCAAGCAAGATTATAGGATGCCCGGATACCTATTGGAAATATGCTGTTTGGTTTCATGTGTGACAATTATGAGACTGACCTGGAGCAATGTAGCCGTAGGATCCGGCCAAAGTGTTGGAGGATCGAGCGAAATCGCGATTGTCAACGAGCTTGGCAAGGCCGAAATCAGCAATGTAGGGCTCGAAATCAAGGCCAATGAGAATGTTGTTGGCCTTGATGTCCCTGTGGACAATGGGAGGAACACAGTCATGGTGTAAATAAGCGAGGCCTTGAGCAGCCCCCAGTATAATTCGGTACCTCAAGTCCCATTCCAAGCAGCTGCCGCTTCTTTCATGGAGCAGGCTGCCTAAGCTCCCATTAGGCATGTAATCATACATCAGCAATCTCGTATTTTGATTCCAGCAGCATCCCAAGAACCTCACTATGTTCTTGTGCCGGATCGAACCAAGGGTCTTCACCTCGGTTGAGAAAGAATCGCGAACTCCATTGATCCCAAACTGATGGTTCCCAGAATTGTATCGACAAGCCATTGTCGTCGGCCATAGCTTCTTCACGGCAATGACTTCTCCGTTGTCCAAGTCTGCTCGATAAACGATCCCCGAGCAGCCCTTTCCTATTACATTACCTTCCACCAGGCACCTTAAAACCTGCTCAACAGAGAAGTTGAGCTTCTGGAATGGAGTAAACTGCCAAGGCAATGATCCCCCTCCCCCCATTTCAGAATCATCATCGTCCCCATTCATCTTTCGAACTCCGAAAACGGCGAATACGCCGAGAATAGCCAGTGTCACAGTCAGAACAGAAAGTAGTGCAATGGCCAACTTAAGCCTCTTCGAGCGCCATGAACTACTGCTCTTTGGCATTGCCAGCCCCCCGGCATTGCTCAAGAAACATGAATTATGGCCCGTAGGGCAAAGTCCTTGGTTGCCGGCTAACTCTGTCGCTGACAACTGCCGGAAAAGCTTACCATCAGGAAGATAACCGGTGAAGTTATTATAGGATATGTTCAGAGAAACGAGGTTTTCGAGCCCAGAAAGCGCCATCAGATCGCCTCCAAGCTGGTTGTGAGACAAGTCCAATGTGGAGAGCTTGTTGAGAGCAGAAATTTGGGGCGGAATCACCCCTGTTATAGCATTCCAACTCAAATTCAGAGCAATATCAAGGCCTTCAATTCTGAAAAGTTCGGCCGGAATGGCGCTGGAGATTGCATTACTGCTAAGATCAAGCAACTGCAGACTTGAACATCGCCCGAGCGAGGATGGAATGGGTCCAGAAAGAGAATTTCCACTCAGAATCAGCCTATTAAGAGAATCAAGATGGCCAAAACTCGCCGGAATCTCACCCTCAAACTTGTTAACCGAGACATCCAGCACCTGAAGCTTACTGATAAAAGATATCGAGCTAGGCAAATTGCCACCAAAAGAGTTGTTGCTCAGGTTAAGCATCTGAAGCTCAGTGCAATTTCCGATCTCATCCGGAACAAATCCGGCAAGATCGTTTTCAGAGAGGTCAAGAAAACTGAGGCTGGTGAGAAGCCCAATTTCTTTTGGTAGCCGACCACTGATTCTATTACCGACCAGCCTAAGCCTAACGAGAAAGCTACAGTTACCAATCTCCGGGGGGATGGCGCCGGAGATGTCGTTCGAAATTATCAGAAGCTTTGTTAGATTCTGAAGCTGAAATATGCCCGGGGGTATGCTTCCAGTAAGCAAATTGTGGGACAAATCCATGGCTTGTAGGCTTCTGCAACCGGCCAATTCGTAGGGAATACATCCTTCGAGCTTGTTCTGCCAAGCGAAGAAGACGGCCAGCTCCGTCAGCATCGCCAGCTCCGGCGGAATAGTACCCGTTATCTGATTCGTGTCGAGCTGTAACTGGATGATCGCTGAGGCATTGGAAATAGCCGGCGGGATTGAGCCGGAGATGTTGTTGTTACTGATCATCAACTCTTCAAGCTTCGAGAGGTTCCCAAAAGACGCCGGTATGCTTCCAGAGACAGAATTCAGAGAAAGATCGATCACCCTTAAACTTCCGCAGTTTCCAATAGATTCAGGAATGGGCCCGACAAGATTGTTTTGCCACAGTAACAATTTTTCTAACTTTTTAAGGTTACCTAATTCCGGTGGAAGTGAACCAGAGAGACTATTCTCGTACAAGTACAGGTCCACAAGCTCCGTACAGTTGCCTAAATCCGGTGGTATTTCCCCTGAAAGCATTGTAGTGTAAACTGATAAAGTTTGAAGCTTGCTTAGCTTACCCAGTGAAGCAGGGATAGACCCAGAAATCTTTGTGTCAGCAAGTCCAAGAACCTTGTTAAAAAGGAAGAAAAATGAAGTTGAGAAAGCATATATTGAGAAGGCATTACATTACATTACAAGTTCAGATAACAAATAAAGATAATACGGAATATGCAAAAGATCTGATCCTAACACACCTGAAGATTCTGGCAGTTTCCGAGCTCATCAGGAATTTTTCCGGCGATATCTTTGTTCCCTCCAGCTCTTATAGCTTCCAAGTTCACTAGATTTCCGAGCATCGCCGGAAGTTCCCCACTGAGCTGATTATCAAACACAAGCAGATTCCGCAGGCTGCTGCAATGGCCGAGCTCCGGCGGTATCATCCCGGTTAGTTGGTTGGAGTTTAGTATCAAATGCTGCAGATTCTTGAGCTGACCGATTGTCACCGGAATACTACCAACCAGACTATTCGAGCTGACATCTATCAGTGTCAGTGAAACCCAGTCTCCGATGTCGAGTGGAATGCTCCCGGTGAGATTAGAGCCGGAAACGGTGAATCTCTGCAGGGATTTGAGCGACGAAACATGAGAAGGGAAGGGACGGTCCAGCTCAATGGATTGAATATCGATCTGGGTAACGACATTCTGAGAAGAACAAGTGATGTGGGTCCAGTTACAAGGGTTGGAATCCGACGGATTCCAGTTCGAAAAAGATGAATGTGGCGGAGAGGGAGAGCTTCGAAGCCATGAAACTAACGTCAGAACTTCAATATTATTCGCTGAAGAGCGAGAAAATGGAGAAACAAGGAGGAGGAGCAGCAGCAGCAGCAGCCCGATGAAGTTGCTGCCGTGGTGACGGTGGTGGAAATGGTGGTGCCTCGGCATCGGCATTAGCATTGGCGTCAAAACCCAAACCGGTTTTCTGAGTTTTGCATTTTGCATTTGCATTGGGTCTCCCTCTCCCTCTCCCTCTCTCTCTCTTTCTGTCTCCGATCTCCTGTATATTTATTAGTAAAATAGAGTAGGGGCTTTGGAGTGAAGCAAAGATGGAAAAGACGAAACAGATTAGAGAAGATGGGATTGGCATCATTATTAAAGATTATTAGCCACACCATCTCCCGCACCCTCGATCCTTGTTCTCTCTTTAATTTCTGCTAAAGATTATCATTAACGCCTTAGTGAGCAGATACGCCATGTGTTTTTGCATTGTTTTCCTCAAAGACGCAGTGGCTGGCATTGGTTTTTCTTGTTGATAACTGAGCCATCAGCCATACTGTTCTTGTTCACTTCAAGCTACTCATCGGAGGGAAAATGAAAATCAAACCCCCCTCCTATTCAAATGTAATTTTAATTGTGGTTGCAGCCACTATACATATATAATTTGTACAAGTGTTACCCACATTTTATTTTAATAGTATTCTTTAATGATGTTACACTACACATTAATGCTAATTTGGTGAAGGAACTATAATCTAATACTAAATTAAAAGGTAAAGGATAATAATATATTAATTTTAAAAAGATTCCCATTAAACAAATGGGACTGAATATGAGGAAAAATGGGTGCTTAGAGCCCAGAGTCCAAGGGGCAAGACCTCGGGAACCTCTCACAGTGGAATCTAACCACGTTGTGTTCTTGTCAAAATTCAAACCCTAAACCCTAATATGAGAGACCCCCTCCTTTCTCACAGTGTAAAAAAATAAAATGAAATCAAAGTTCAAACCCCCAAGTGCCCTTCTCAAATTTGCGAAATGATTGTAAACACACTTCCCCATATGAACACCGAATTATTGCGTAAGCAAGATCATTTTTAGCTGTTAAACATAACTCAAGATTATGGGTCAAGTTCTTGCAATTTTAAAATCGAATTTTCAGTTCTAAAATTGGATAAATTCAATATATATATATGTATGTATACATATACATAAAAAAAAAAAAAACTAGATACACAAACATGGGAAGAATCTAGCTTAGATTATCTCCCTTGACTTTTGAATTTTCTGGTAACTCTGCAACCTTACAGACAATTTTGGGCTAAGCCCATATAGACAATTTTGGGCTAGGCCCGTACCGTCGAGTCCATTAATTAGCTTAAAAGTGAAGCAAGCAAGAGAAAGAGAGATACACAGCGAAGAGGATACGATTAGTAGCCAGCCCACACCATCATATCATACATAATTATGTTATATATAAATGGACATTCGGGTCATACCTCGGTGTAACAGTATACATTATATATAATTGGGTAAATATTATTCTTTTTATTTAAATTTCAATTTTCTTATGGTAATACTTCAAAAAAGTAACTCTCAACTCTACAGGATATTTTTTAAACAAACAAAAAAAATTAAAAAAGGTCTAGCACTTGCACACTGAAAATTACATTGACTATCCAATCTATTCAAAATATATATTAAATTACTTCTAATTATATATGGACGACTAAACTAATACAAAGCTACTGCTGCTCGTATTTTATTTAACAAAAAGAAAGAAAGAAAGACGAAATGGAGACAAGTTTTGAGGTAAAAGGCAGAGTTCAGTTCATTCAGCTACAGCATCATCATCAGCACCTGCTTTTTCATAGAGGATATATACCAGTGGCGTCTTTGACATCTGGGGTTCCCTTTCAAGCACAGCAATAACATCCTTCATGCAGATTGAGCGAACCTGTTTGCTCGGAGGCACCACCGCGCCTTGATTCCTCGTGAATTTTCCACTTAATCCTGTTGAGAACAGGAATGGGTTGAAATCAGAACAAATCAAAAGGCTCCTCCATTGGGGTACAAATACATAAGGCCAACCGTGGTCAATCAATGTTGTTGCTCTTCAATGATGACATGACATTTAGATTAGTATGTCATGAGCTATAGCTATATTGATGAAGATATCGCATGCATTGGTCAGACACAAGTTAACTGATTAGACTACGATAAGTTGGAATTCGCATCAGTAGATCATAGATTCGATTCCTTGCCCTGTACAATGAGACAAAACTTTTACTTGTAATTTATCTTCTCTGTCGAAATCGAAGGCACAAGTGACAGGGGACCACAAAAGGCGGTAATCCCAAGATATCGCATGCATTGACCTCGAAAGCACATCCATGGAGAGTTGAATTATTATAGAGGGGCACTTTACAATGCAAAGAGCTCAAGTTGAGGGGGTCAAAAACCAAATATAGGGGATGTTACGGTAAAATTTGAAGATTAAGTTTTAGAAAAAATCAGTTCAAATATTTTGGATCAATTTTTCAGTAGAGAAAGAAAAGGATTATGACGTTAAAGTTGGCGAATCAATACCAGTTGGCTGGCCAGCACTTGGTTGGCCAGATTGCTCAGCTTCTTGATTGTCTGCTGCATTTTGTTCACGGGTCAATGGAGGCTTACGGCTCACATCGTTAACCTGCTGAGAACCAGAAGCTGCATCAATTCCTCCCTCGCGTTTCTGCCGGGCCTGCTCAGCCATTAGTTGCCATTTTGACAACATATCATCTCCACCGACAGCAGCTCGAGCAGCAACATTTGCAGCTGTTGCTCGCATTTTATCATCCTCTTCTTTGTTTCCCTGTATGTGTAATAGAGTTCAAAATATGGCATTCCTTTTTTTGCCCCCTATCTGAGCCAGAAATTAATCACCCTTCATACCTTGAGTGCTTTGGCGCGACCTTCGTCCTTCTCCTTACTGACATCAACTCCGGCGTTACCCTCTTGCTGCATTTACAAACAAAAACATAACAATCCTTCCAAGCAAATAGACTCACAGAGGCAATAAACTTCACAAATACTTTAAAAGAGACACTCACTTCACTCTGTTTCTCTAGTTTTCCTGACTCAGCTTGTTTTCTTTCCCATTCTTCCCTAGCCTTCCTGTTAATTGCCATGATTTGTTGCCGAACATCAGAGATAACAAGGGTTCGGTGCCTTCGCTTCTCAATATCAATCCGCTGCAACTAATTTAAGATCACAAAAGTTGAGTCATTCAGCTTTCCTTTCTCTCACGCTTTGTTACTAAGAGAAGAACGAAGAAGAGAAATATCTCAACCTGTTTTGACAGTCTGACAAGATTACTTAGCAGTCCACGGATTCTTTCCTCTACACACTGACCATATAGTTGCATCAGAATCATGTAAACAGATGAAAAGCAGAAAACGCAAATGAAAATCTTACCAATGACAAGCATCGCTCTGCATCGTTACTCACGTTCTTTATGCCACATCTTGACACTGCCACAGACATACGAGTTCAATAATCTCAACCAATGTTCTTTCTAATGGCTTTCTGCTCAATTAAGAGGATGTAAAAAAGAAATTCATCAAAAATGAAGCATTAACTGATTTCTGCCAATTTCTTTTTAAGGGGATTTTTCTGCAAAATAAGTCTTTCTTCTTCTTCTTGAACAACCCTTCGAGATGCTTCTGAGATTCTACTATCTTCTTTGGGCCCAGAAAACAGTTGTTCTTCCTCTTCCTACATCACCAAAATATCAACACTATGAGCTCCTGGCATAAGCCTGTGCATTACAAATTAAGTCAGCAAACAGACTTTTTTAATCCTATAGGGTCCATGAAGACAAAATACCATACCCTAAGATTAACTCCACTGACAGCAGTTACATCATTGAGTTGTTCAATGCTTTGATCCGAGAAGGCCCCAGATATTTTTTGCTTCTTACTGCCAGAAATCCCATTCTTTGGTTAAGATAAAGAAAAAGTTGACAATCATAAGGGAGAGACTAACCTGCACCAAACCAATCAAAACCATCCTCCACCTGTTCTAGAGAACAATTTATAATACCTTGGAAGAGGAGGTGAAGAACCCAGGGATTCAAGTGGTTTCTTTTGGCCAATAGATGGTTTTTTGACGGGTGTCTTTGTACTATTTCCTGCCCCAGCTGGAGATGGGATCCGAGAATTTAACTGGTAAAACATATAAACAAAAAAGCTAATCAATAACAGTGACCAAAGAGCTTCTGCAGCAATCCAACTTGCACAAGCAGCATACATCAGGTGAAAACACTATGATTTACTTTTATATACTGGAGAACATGTAACATTATAAAGGATCAAGGTAAGGAAGAGAAGAAGAAACCAAATGGCTAAAAATAGCTAGATCAGTCCTGGCTGGTGTCCAAATAACGGAATCCAAAGAAAGGAGATATAGATGTTACATACAGTATCCAGATTGAGCAAGATTTTGCAATTTCATGTTATCCAGGAGTATAAAAGCTGAAGGTACCAAAGAAATACCATACAGAGATTGACAAGTTCCAACGATGTTGGGGAGAACTTCTGGGGGATGCAGTTATCAGAATGTTAGGACACCCAAATATGAACCTTTTCAAGAAATGGATAATGAAACAGAAAATGATGTATGATCCAGAAGATTTCTAGTATATAAACTGAATGTTCACATTGGACACAAAACTGGGCGGGGAACATTAACAGTTCAGAGACTGAAGCCTTATAAACTAAATTGTGCAAATGGGAGCTCCCTTTAGAAATTGAGAAGACAAAAGCTATAAATACAAAAGCAGTCAACATGGACATTTCTCTCTTGTTACCCTCTCACAAGTTTTCCATCATAAGTGCCATTATGCAACTAAAGGGAAACTATTGCAGTATTTATAACTCTGTTCTTTGTAGATTGTCTTTTGGCAAGTCTTCATACATGTTTACTATTTCACGATGTACTTCCTATGTGTATGTATCACTTTCCTATTAATGCATTTTGTGAGAATCCCACATCGCCTCAACAAGGAAAACCTGGGCTATATATAAGAAGGATGATCCCTTCACCTGTTAAGCTGGCTTTTCAGGTTGGAGTTCTACCTTTAACTTCTTACATGGTATCGGAGTCAACCCTTGGCTGGGGGACTACCCTCGGTCGTGGTCATGGACCAAAACCCTACTTGATCACCTGGGCATGTATTAGTTACTGGAGAACCTTCAGCGTGGGAGGGAGTGTGAGAATCCCACATCGCCTCAACAAGGAAAACCTGAGCTATATATAAGGAAAAGAATCCCTTCACCTGTTAAGCTGGCTTTTCAGGTTGGAATTCTACCTTTGACTTCTCACACATTCCATAGCAAATCATATATCTACTGACTAGTGCAAAACAGATTTAGCTTCAACTATTAGCTATGGAGAACAATCCATTGCATAATATCCAGATTGCTCAATAGTTTTACACTTCCAGTCAGAGGTTTTGCAACATATTTGATTAGAAAAGACTTCTACAACAAACAAAAGAAGGGTTAAAAGTAAAAATTTTTATGTTCTCTTGTTGCACTTGATTGAGTGTTTTCTAAGTTGGCCAGTTGGAATTTGCTATTTCCAATCCCGATTCTGAATCCGTGCATTAGATCCTCAAATAATAAAACAAGCACACAAGTGTCCATGATCAGGATTACCGAAATATTAGGTTCCAGCTGCATCGACATTGATGCCAATGCTGAATTTGGAGCCACTGTGCTCATAGATGTTGAGAAACCCATCCTTGAGGACTGCATCTCAAGAGATTTATCATTTGAAATTCCAGTAGGTGCATTGACACGTTCACCTGGTAAGGAAGGAAGAGAAGATGGTCCCCCTGGGGAGGACACCTGGGATGTGTTTTGTTGCTCAGCTCCTTGATCAAGAGGTTCTTGCTTAACATATGAAATTGATGGAGCACCACTTTTCTGCTCTTTACCACTTGATGACTGCCAATGAGGGGAATTATGTGGAAAAGATGAACTGCCTGTCAAGTGAGGAAGTGTCCCACTTCCACCATGCACTCTCTTTGGTTCAATAAAAGAATGTTGCCTCTCTGCACCAGTACTTTGATAAACTGGACCTTGCATCAATTGTGAATCATGGGGCTGATTTTTAAGAGATGATGTTGAAGCGTTATCCTTTGTCCCAGAAAGTGGATGATAATTAACTCCTGTACTTCCATAGGCAGGAAAAGATGTCTGTGAGAACTGCAAATGTTGTGATTGCTGCTTGCTAAGTCCATGTATGGGCATTGTGGACCGTTCCTTTTCTTGGTTTATGTTGCTCAAATTGCTTGAAGACATCTGGCTTGATGGCATTCCATGCAAATCTAATTGGTGTGCCATCTCTTGGGATTTTTGACCATTATCATCCATCTTTGCGTTGCTTGAATGAGTACTCAATTGTGCTGTTGAAGAGGGGACATAAGAAACATCTTCAGAAGTTATACCCTTCTGATGAGGTTGTGAAAATGACTGACGAACAGCTCCCTGATTCACCCCAACAGATGGCATTTTCAGTTGTTGTGGTCGTGCAGAAGCTTGAGCCTGTAATTAGAATCACTTGGATCAGTCTGTAAGTTTTGAATAATCTAATTTTCCTTAAAATCCATAAAATGAAAATAGAAATAACCAGTTTGTACTCACCTGCGCTTGCAGTTTATATATTGCCATCTTGAGCATCTGGTCCCCTACAATACTTCTCATATGCCGGACAAATCCATCTTTGGCGATTTCATTTTTCTAAAAAATAGCCAAGTACTTCATTATTAGGAGGAGAAGAAACAGCAACATTAATATCCAGCTAGGCAGTCATAACAGTTGATAAAGAAATTAAAACCCACCTTCAATTTAAGATAAAGAGTTTCTAATTGCATTGCTCTGTCCTTGTCAAGTTGGGTTTGTATGACTGGTAGCAGCAGAGCAAAAGGCATTTGTTTCCCTCGATTCACTGAATTCATTCCTTGCTCAGATGCAATAGTCTGATGACCTTTCATTTTCTGAAAGTTCAGATGTTGAGATTCACTCTCTAGGTTATGTGTTCTGTCTGGCTCCCTAACGCGGACAGGATTTTTTTCAGAATTCTGGACACCCGTTGTTTGAGAAAAATGGACGGTGTTTTGTTCCACTTTCTGAGGTTGGCAGTCTTCTTGTAGTTGCTCTTGCTTGAAGGGGTTGCTATTCAACTCCTCTGAGGATTCCAATTGTTGCTGTTGTTTTTCAGGACCAGAATCATGTTGCTTAAGTTCCATTTCAGACATATGTTGCTCCTGTTGCTGGAAACCATTTGGATTTTGTTGATTTTGACCATTGGCACTTTCAACTTGACTAAAAGTTTGCCATTGTGGAAACACCTGACTGGAAGTGTGATGGCTTCCTTGAGATAGAGGTACTGTTTTACAATTTACATTCAACATATCAGGATAAATCAAGAAAGTTCTAAGGAAACTAAGTGGAAAATAGATAAAAAGATATACATTACGTTAGAGGTGCAACCACACACGAGTGCAACTTGACCAGTATTAAAGCTCCAAATTCCAAATTCCAAAAAGAAGGTCATTGAGTTCCTCCATAAGGGGATAACCAAAATATAGACAACTTGATATTAGAAGAATGGGAAATAAACAACCATCTATATTGCAACACCTTACAGAGCCATAATCATTACAAAACCACAATTGAACTACCCTTATAATACTCCCTCGTAATCACAAAACAAATAACATCAACGAGGAAAGAGAATGACAATGGGTATGTGGTAAAATTCTTAAAATCTAAGGTAGTTCTAAGTTCTAATGCAATGTCCTATTAACAAAAGATCCAATAAAGTATTACTTTTTTCTTCAACTTAATCACATAAAATCCCAAGTAGTTAACCCCAAGTGTGACATGAGTGTGAGTGGAAGCAGGAGCTTGAGAGCATCCTCTGTAAGAATGTCCTGAAAGGAACATTGTTAAAGCACGTGTATGTTGTATCATATTTTTTGATATATGAGAAAAAGGGTTTGATGAAAAACCTATCTTAGAATGAAAAATCTTTTATGTTAATCTCATATTTCGAAATCAGCATTTTATATTTCAAAATATGTATGAAAAGTTTTGGCACGAATATTCAAATGTTTGAAAAATCTAAAGTTCATGCATCATGTTTCGAAACATTGTTAAACCATGTTTCTATTCTTGTTTCAAAACTCCTTTGAATAGGTTTCAAATGTCTTTCTAAATATGCATGTCGTATTTCAAAACATCTATGAGATTTGAGCATATGTTTCGAAACCTACATGATATGTTTCGAAACCCCTGACTCTGTCAGCAAAACATTTAAAAATCGAAATACTTTTGCTTTACATTTCTTTTTATTTTTATCCAAAAGCTTCTCAAAAGTTTTTTTTAATCTCCATGCTTTGAGAATTCAAATTCAAATTTGAAAGTGGTGGTAAATTCAAAATCATTGTGAGCATAAGACTTTGTCTCCTACTCATGTTGATCTAAGTGCAAGTCCAGCTGTAAAGGTTGGATGTTTCGAAACATGTGATGTATGTTTCGAAACCATAGTGTAAAATTGAGTTATTTCGAAACCAATAAGCTTTGTTTCGAAACCTTCTTTTAAATCTTGTCTCTAACGGCTATAAAACAGTCAAACTTCTATAAATAATATGTGTTTTGAAGACAAGACATACATATCAGAATACATACACACAAGATACAAGAGACACAATACACAAGTGGTGAACAAAAGATTTCGATTGAGCTTTCAAAGAAGATCAACATACATCGTGGTGTGTAAAGGAGACACAAGTCGAAAACAAGAAGTATCATTTCGTTCAACTCTCCTCACCTCAAGGTAAGAGGTTTGTATAGCCATTGGTAAGGCATTTCATTGCTGTAAATTCATTGGGCTGTAAAGATAAATTTTATTTATCTTGTTGATTGTTGTAAGATTTGAGTTGAGCCATAAAACTCATTGTGTACGAAGGTTTTAGGGTGAACTGTGGTAAAACCCTTGTTGTTGATCACTAGTGAAAGTGATTGGGTTTGAAAATCCTTCAAGTGGAAAGACTTGAAGGTAGTGGACTAGGCGGAGTGCCAAACCACTATAAATCTCATGTGCACTCACTTTATTGGTTTGCTTGCTTACTACTTATTGCTCAAACTCTCAAAATGATCGTTTTCAAAAGCTAAAATAGATTTTCTTTTAAGCATAAGTATACGTAAACCTATCTTTAATCTCAAGCATCTTTGGCAAACTCCTTTTTGAAGAAATCATCTTTACCAAAGTCATTTCTTTGAAATCCTAAGCTAAAAGTTTCGAAACACCCAAAATCAGAAAGGTATATTTCGAAACATACACTCCTATATTTCGAAACATAGTTCTCTGCCATAAATTGGTGCTTAAATTATCGAAAAATGTATACAAATCCCAATTCACCCCCTTTGTTGGGATATATTTGCTATCATTTAGAACTAATAGCATATGCATAGATGAACTTATTAATATAATAAATATGTACATGTTTGTATCTATTTAAATTGTTTCTACTATATACATCAATTTTTTCAAAAATATAATTTTATTTATGACATTTGAACACTTTAATTTGGTACAAGCAATAATTTTTTACTTAAATAAAAACAAATTAAATGAAAAATCTGCTATTTATTTTTAACATTAAAACAACACATGTCAACTTACCATGAATTTAACCATTTGACTTTCAACTTCACAGATTTTGACCAAGACTGCTCCCTATGCAGTGAATTTAAGTATTGCAGTATAATTTATCCACCTTCTTATAAGAATTATGTTAAGAGTTTTGTCTAGAGTATTGAGGCAGCGACAACAATGTTGTTTATATAGGTTATTATGCGGTTTAGAGAGTAGAGATAGGTAGTGGACTTACTTGTAAATAGCTGTCAAGTTGGGGGGCAATATCCAATTGTGTAATAGCCTAGGAACTATCGCTCAAATATTCTATAAATAGAGAAGAAGGGCTAGGTATAAGGGGCGCATAATTCAGTTGTTTCTCGAGAAAGCTTTAAGAGAGAAAAGACTGTGTTTTAGAATAGCTTTTGTAATCTTGCGATAAGGCTTGTAATCGAGGGGTGCAACTGGTGTACCGATATCATTCTTTCTGAATCAAAAAAGACTGCTCTTGGTGGATTCTTAAGGCTAGATGTAGGATTCCATATTGCAATCTGAACCAGGATAATCTTGATGTCTTGTGGATGTTTGGTTTGTGTATTCTTATTCTTTTAATTCTGTTTTTGTTCATCATTTATGTTGAATTCTTAAATATGTTCCTAAGATCAAATCCGTGAGTGTGTGAAATTAAGTGTGGCAGAATTCTTGTCCAAGAAAACTGTTCCGGTGATCCTAGGTATAACAAATTCATTTACTAAATCTAAAGTTGATAAAATTTGACAGCCAATTTTTATATGTATAGTTTATTAGTTCATTATATTTAATACTTTCCCCCTCACAAGTAAAGGAATACAAAACGTGTTGGGAATTTGGGATCACTTTGGATGTCTGTTTATAATAGGATCTTTGTAGTACATTTTGTGACAATGAAAACAGAAACACAAAGCTTAATATAGGCTTGAAAATTACTAGTTCTGAGAGTCACGTGTGGCATCAATCTATCATCTATGGGTTTTATATGAGGTTATAATTCTAAGTACACTGTCTATTATGTTTGCCTTGAGATAAATGATAGAAGATCAGTGCAAGCTTTGAAGATTTAGCGGTTGGATTTATTTTAGGCAATTAGAGTTTTATTTCTCAAAGTGTAATTGTTATATTTTTGGGGGTCTAGCTGTAATATCCCATATTTGATTAGTTATGATTAGTTATATGGTGGTTCCGCCTCTTCTATGAATAAGAGGGCAAGGGGGCAATCGAGATAGATCCAATACTCTTTCAAGCTCTCAGTTGCTATTGTAAGTATATGTCGTTCTAGAGAAAGTGAGGCTTGTGTGTGAGTTCTTGGGTTTTCTTGGAGTGAATGAGGGATTGTACTTGAGCGATAGGATTGTATGAGAGCTTGGGTTTTGTACTGATCAATTTCTACTGAATAAAGGCTGCTCGATTGAGGGTGTTGGACTGCTGGATGTAGAGCCAATTCAATTGGTTTGAACCAGGATAAAAGGCTGCGTCTCATGTGATCTAATGTTTCTTTCTTGTTCTGTTTTACGCTTTTAAATTCTGTTCTTTATTATCTGTTGGTTGTGGTTTGTTGGCCGGTGAGTTGTGAGCGTGTTGAGTGGTGTTTGATTGGTTTCTTGGGTGTGTTTAAGGGCTGCCAGTGCTCCCAATTTATAACATTGTCAGACCATATGATGAAATGCCATGAGCCTGTAGCCCTCATGGATTCAGATAGAATCATTAGAATTAACATGGTTCTTGAAGCTCAAGCAAGCATGGATTCAGCAGCGTCCCTACCACACAACTCAAAATGAAACTCCCTAAGCAGTGCAACCTTATTGCTTATTCATTACTAAGCTATCAAAGAAAACAAAAATATACAGAAAAAAGTGTCATCTTTTGCTTCCAAACAACAAATTTAGACTCACTGAATCTGTAAGGCCCTGCATGCAGGTTTGCAAAATGATCAGCCACCAAGCTTGATATCTGAGGCCGAGCAAGCTAGCAACTAAAACCAGACTTTGTAATTTTCAAGATAGCTCCCAAACTAACCTAGGATTCAGTTTCTTTACCACTTTCACTAGTACAGTTTACACTAACATATTCGTTGCATTAAACTATACACTTAAATCTTAATATCCAGAAATAAAAATAAAACGAAAAACAAAAGGAGGACAATACTATCTTTCTAAAAATAAGGCACACAAGGAGGGGGGGGGGGGGGGGGGGGGGAACTATACAAACAAGGATAAACCTATTAGTAATTTAACTGTCATTAAATTGAAAAACCAAGTTTGAGCCTGTACAGTTACATACCACTGAGTGAATCAGAGTGTTGGGATGTAGAAGTATTGCCCTCTATGTCCCTGTTCAAAGCCGCTGTAAATGCTTCCACGTCTGCCCCGGAATGCATTGTTTCATCCTGCAAACATGTCAGGATTGAGACTTTACCTTCCAAAAAGTCATGTTTCCATGAATTTAAACAATACTTAAATTCATAAGGTAAATATGGAAGGAAAATAGAACCTCGTCCTCTTCAAGGAGCTTCATAATAGAAGGGTCCATTACACTCTTTGATTACTCAGGCAGGTTACTGAAGCTGTTCATTATATGTATACAATATGCTTGGGTCTCTTGTTCACCAATGCCAACACTCTCACTGGCTTCTTCACTTTCACGTCCAATTTGAAGGTCAAAAAAACACCCTTTTGTCTTAAAACAGGAAAATTTGGTGGCACATCCACAATCTGCATACCATTGATACCAATCAAACAATAGCCACCGGCATTATGGATTTAACTGAGAATGACTATAAATCTCCCCTTTTTATCGCCATCAACCAAGGGGCTCACAGCAAATTCTGAGTTTTAACTTTGTCTAGGGTAGTAATTATACTCTTTGGCTTTGTTTTAACAGACTAGAAAAACATTAGCGCATTGTACCTGGAAAGCAAAAAGAAAAGGCAAAAGTTATGCATAGGCACATCTCAAATAAATCTGCAATTCCTTTTATGACATCAAAAGGCAACATTTACTCCACTTTCTCAATCACTCAAATTTTAGTTAAATTGGAATCGTACAATACAAACCATAACATCACTTAACTCATTACACTTGAATGCTTGATATTAAAATCTACTTACAACCCAACAGTAAGGCTGACGGACTCAAATTTAGCATCGTTTTCTCCAAATCCATGAAATTAACAATACTGCCAAATAGCTCGACCACTCTTTTTCAATCGAGTCTAAGCAAAACCCATGTGAATACACTTAGGTTGCACAGAAACGGATACGATACGAAACGGAAATGGGGAAACAGCATCTCTCAAGAAAGTAGGAAACAAAAACGCGGGGGAAAACGCGTAAGTAAAAAAATATATATAGGGGCCTTTTGTAAATATAATTTTTAATATATAAAATTATAAAGAAAAAAATAGTTATTCAATCTAAAAATAAACATAAATTCCATAATGCATTCAAACAAACATAAAACATAAGTTCTATCATCCATAAACCATGACTTGCTAATTAAAAACAAAAAATAAATTTAAAAAAATAATAATCAAACATAATACAATTTTATAGAAGTTCCTCCACTACATCATTCTCTTTCTCTATGGTCTCTTGGACATCGACCAAATCCAATATCATTTAACCAACACACCAACCAAGTTCACACTTCAATTCATTCCCATACTAAAGCCTAGCAACTTGAATCAGTACAATTAAGAGGGACAGAAAAGATAGAGAGATGACAGAGTCGTTAAAAGCATAGTAGTTGGCGGGATGGGATGGATAACAAAGTCAGCTCTGCTAAATGCTTAGCATCTATTGGGTTGAAAAGAGAGTGGGCACATCCCTTTAACTGTCACCAGACAAATGTCAATTTCAAATTAAGGAAACCAACAATAATTTAGTTTGTAATAATTCTGAATGAGTTTATTCGATCAAACAGGGGCAGCCTCAAAATTAGGGTGACACGAATCAACAACCCTAGCAAGAAAAGGTTCCCAACTTCCCATCACTCTGAAAGATTATAACAACACAATCAAATTATCATAATGAAAGCAAATCATTAGCTTACGGACAGGAATCAGACCCTTTCAAGTCAAAAGGAACCAATACGAGAATCACTAAAAATAAGACCAAGAAACAGACAAAAGAAAAACAAAATAAATCATACCCCATTTAAGTTGAATCGACGGAGGCACCGAGCAATCGGAGTTGTGAATCGATTCGTGTTGCACGGATACGGCGGCACCGGGCACGGAAACGTCGATTCGCGTTTGTGAATCGACGGCGGCTCAGCCCAGTTTGTGTTTATGAATCGACTGCGGCACCGAGCAATCGGAGTTGTGAATCGACGGCGGCACCAAGCAACCGGGCGGACGGTCCGAGATAGATAGAGACTAGTAGTGGCGAAATTCACAGATTAACAGACAGAACCACGCAAGTCCAATGTCAAATAGACTCATCGCAAATAAGGTTAAAGTATTCAGTGAAGAGCTAAAAATCCATAAAACATGAACATAAAAGGGAAATAGGAAATAGTGGAAAGTGAAAGAACCTCTGGCCTATTTTCGGTTGATACGGTGACCGGTGAGTACAGCAATCAAACGTTAGCAGCCGAACGACGGTGATTTTTACAGCGACAGCTAGGGCTAGTTTGGCTATGCGTTTTATTTTACAGCTTTTAAGTGGAGTAGTGTTTAAGCTGGTTATAACGTTTAAGTTGGATAGCGTTTAAGTTAATAATATGTTTGGATAAATATACTTTTAAGCTATTAATTAATAATTATGTGTTTGGTTTGAAAGAGCTGATAAGTTATTATAACTTGATAAAAAGACAAAAATAGACATCATGTTGAATGATGTAAAATTTTATTATTAAATGTTAATAAATTATATATAATTATTAAAAAATATATTAATACACTATATATACATTTTTTTATTTTTTTATAATATATTATCAATAGATTAATATCACTATATATACAATATATTAATATCACTATATATATATATATATATATATACACAGTGAGAGCAGCAGCGCGAGAGCAGAGCAGGCAGCAATCGGAGCGAGCAGCGATAGGGGCAGCCGCCAAGAATGGAGCCGACGATGGAGGCACGAGCGGCAATTGAGGCTGCAGCCGACGACGATTGAGGCTGGAGGCGGTGGTCGACGGGGACGGGGATGGGTTTAAGGCGGTGGCTACCAGCGATGGTGGAGCTGGAGATAGCAACCGACGGCGACAGAGGAGTTGGAAACGACGGTGGGGGCGATGGTTGGGGCGACGACAAGGCGGATAGCGATGGACGATGGGCAATAGTGGCGACCATGGCTGCAGAGGGTTGAAGAAGAAGGATATGGGTTGGAAATTGATGTTTTGGTTGAGGGTAAATAGGTAATTTTCTTGGTCAACTCAGCTTTTATTTTAGTAGCTTTTTGCAAAAGCTGAAGAGGAGTAGCTTCTGAAGAAGCTGTTGTTATAGCGTTTAAGTATACAGCTTTTAAGCTGTTTGAATTTGCCAAACATATAGTTGCAAAACATTTGACAGTTTATAAGTTAAATGAATAACTTATAAGCGGTCAAACCGCATAGCCAAACTAAGCCCTAGTTGAACCGCATAAGAGGCAGGGAGGGAGAGGGGGAAGGGCGATTGAGTAAATTAGGGATCGAGGGTTACTTTGGCTAGCCTTTGGTTGAAAAGTTGGATAGTATTTAAGTTGTATAATAGTGTTTAAGTTGATAAAATGTACTTTTAAATTATTAGTATAAGGTATGTGTTTGATTTATAAAAATTAAAAAGCTATTAGAACTTAATAAAAAAGACTAAAATAGATATGGGAAGCAATGTAAATAAAATTTAATAAATATAGATATAATTTATTATATATGTTAATAAATTTTTTAAAAAATAAAAATATATAACTTTTATACTTTATATTTAAATTTAGATCTAATTCATAAGAATCTCCAATATATATGTTGAGATATTATATAAAATTATTTATTTTTAAATTTTATCAATACATATCAAGTATTTGTCATTTAAATTTTATTAATACATATTATGAGGCAAGTTGTAGGTGGTGATGATAGCTTGTGACGCTAGAGGCAATGGCGACAATGGGTGGCATTGGGCAATTATAGTTGACAACGACGATCGTTGTGGGAGGAGATCTGACAATGGCAGTAATGGAAGAGGCACAGATGCTGTAGAAGAAGAGGGTTTTGTTGAAAGTGAAGGGGAGGCTCAAAAATGTATAGGGATAAGAAGTGTGCAAATTGAAATTAATAGAAGGCAAAATTATCATTTTATTAGTCAATTCCAAAAGCTTATTTGCAAAAGCTATTGCCCCAAGACTGTTGATAATATGTTTAAGTTATATAACTTTTAAGTTGTTGGTAATTTCAAATTAATTAAAAAATAAACTTACTATCTTATAAGTTAATCGGTCAAACCGCATTACCAAACAAGCCCCGAGTGTGATGGTTTGAGAAGCAAGACCATTTTTGCAAATTAATCGAATTTATTATCAGGTTCAAACCTAATGGTATCAAATCTACTAATCTTAATTGACTTGAAATAAATAACTTGGATCAATGGGTCGGATATTTTTATGCTTGTTATTCTTCATAAAAATATTAAACAACAATAAAATCACCATATATAAAGTATTCATTATTTATTTGGTTGAAGTGAGATGCTAAAATAAACATTAGACTTTGGTATTACAAAGTTTTATTAATAAAATATTTTTTTAAATACCCTTTATCTATCTTACATACAAAAAAATAATGTTAAAATTGTTATTATCTAAAATACAATAATGAAAATTTATTTGTTCATACAAATCTCAACAAAAACCAACAGAGTTTGGTGCTAGCTTTTCGATATTTAAATCAAACAATGGCACGACATAGTCTAAATGCAATCAAAGTATGCAGAAATATACTATATGGTAAAGCGACTAGTCTCGATGAAAAGGATTTATTCGTGAAGGAATAGAGACTCACATGGACGATTAACACAATTTCCTTCTAGCCATTCACTAGCTCTCCTCAACAGCGAATTGAGCAATACCTTGTTTTGCATCAGGTATTGCCGACTTTTGCTTAGATTTTTTTAAAATAAAAAAAAAATAATTATTGTATTAAGTGGTGGAGTCAAAAATTATAGGTAGGGTGGGCAAAATTTAAATCTTCAACTCTAAATTATGTCTAAAATTAAATAATATAAAAATTAAAATAATATAATATTAAAAAATACATATCAATAAATTATACAATCGACATATTTTTATATTTTAATAATATCGCATAATAACATCATTATCAATTTTATTAAATATCTATTTTTTAATATACACAACTAAATTGTCGTTCAATCATTAATCTCCAATTCGATTGTTTAGCCGAGTCTTGATAAGTTTCATGACAGACTATCATTCAATCATTGATTTCAAATTCAATTACATAGTCGAATCTTGATAAATTTTATGATAGAAAATATGTTTTCTGTCATAGTCATTGTTGTTAAAATCCTGATTTTACGCGTACGATTTTACGATTCGAAGACTCCCAAACGATTCAAATTCCATGTAAAATCCAATTTGGGATAAAATCCTATAAAATCTCAATTTTACATGTACAATTTTACGATTCAGAAATCCCCAAACGATTTTACGATTCAAATACCTCTATTGATTTAAGTTGTAATTTAGAGGATGCTTCCAACGTCTCAATGTCACATAGCATCTGACATTGAAACTTATGCAATGAATTGTTATATTTTGCCTCTAAATTGGAACTTGATTTAACATTGATTACATAAATTCCAATGTCACGTAACATCTAACATTAATTGCATAAGTTCCAATTTACTTGATTTAAATTATAATTTTTACTTGATTTAACATTGATTGCATAAGTAAATCAAGACAAACAAGTAATTAATTAATGGACCGCCCAACCCCAAATTGGGATATTACTTGATTTAATCAATGTTAAATCAAGAAAAAATTACAATCTAAATCTAATGGAAGACATTGGAAGCATCATCTAAAGAATTTTAAGCTATATTTTATCTCTAAATTGCCTATACCAACCTGCTAGTTTTTGAGCTATATTTGGGAAGTATCATTTTTTAAATTATAATAAGGAATAATCAAATTATTAAATAATATTAATTCATTTTCTACAAAATTATATTATTATAAACATATATTTACAAAAATTAAAGGGTATTTTTAATTATCTCTAAAATCTTACGATTTTACGATCCGATTTTATGGACCCTTTGTCGATCCCACTTAAAATCCCGATTTTAACAACCTTGGTCATAGTTTCATAGTTTCAAACTAGTTCATCTCCCGTGCGTTACACGAAAGTTCATATGTATTGAATTTATTTAAAATTGACAACTTCACAACCATAAATTTCATCTACAAATTTCAAGAACTACACATTTTTCGTAAACTAATAATTAATTTAATATATGATAAATATAAATAGATTATATAAAATAATAAATAATATGACAACATATAATAAATTAGTAACATAAATAATAAAAATATAAAACATAATAAAATTTTCAAAAGAAATATGACAACATATGATAAATATAAATAACCTATACAAAATATTAATTTTGTCAAAATAACTTAAACGATTTATTTAAAATAATTCAATTTTACCTAAATAACTAATTTAACATAATCTACAAACTAATTATTTTTCAAAATTAAGTAGTAACATAAACATGTATAAGATTTGTACTTTTTTTGCATGATTTTGAAACTAATTAAGGGTTTTAGAGTTTTGAGTGGTGGCTTTATTGAGAGAGAATGAGAGGTAAATTACGGGAAATAAAATAAAAAAATAAATTTATTTTTTTAAAAATACACTTGGCAGTCGGTATTTAACAGTATTACTTGATATCTTAAGATTTCTCCCGATTTAAAAAAGTCTCATTTTTCTATAATTTATTTTAATTAAAATTTTATATTAATATTTAAAATTAATAATATGGATTAGTTCTTGTCTCTTCATATACTAGTATGCTTACACATTCTCCAAACACTATTCAACCATAAATTAAACCATTTACAGGTTCCAAGAACTACACGTTTTTCACAAATCTAGACTTAAGTAATGACCTATAAAAATTCCATTTCGAGTAAGCAAAAAAATAAACAAAATATAATAAAATATCGAAATAGAAGTGGAAATGAGCGGGAAAAAATTTTGACGGTTATTTTGTTATAATATATATATAGATATATAATTGACAAATTTGTAACAGAAAATGAAAAAACAAAGTAATCCCTTTTAATTAAAACATAGTTAAAGAAACAGTCAGGGAGATTAACATACATAAAAGAAAAGTGGGTCAAATTTTAATATATCTTATTTTTAATTTTCGGCCAATATTGAAAAAATCACTGGCAGTCGCCACCAGCCACCATAACCGGTGATTTTTGGTGATCAGAGGTAACCACTCGACACATTTATTCCCATCGACCAACATACCGAAAAATCAATAAAATTTAACGGTCAAATTTCGTAGATCTAAACTTAAACTTTTGGTCAAACCCAATGCACGTAAACATATTGGCAATTGCCACTGGCCACCGTGGCCAGTGGTTTTCGACAAACATAGGCAATCATTTGACATCCTTATGCTCATCGACTAATATACTCAAAATCTATAAATTTTTAAAAATTCATGGTGGATATTTATAAAAAATAAAAAATTTAAAAAATTAAATTATTATATATAATAATTTTTTTAAAAATCCAGGGTGGCCAACTGCCCACCATTGGCTGTACGTGGCTCCACTACTTGATTGTATTATAGACAACAAAAATAATAGCTAACCAATAATAAATACAATTTGTTTTTTAAAATAATACACATTTATTATATATTAGTTTTAACAATTGAATATTTTAATTAGTTGAATAAATGTATTGTGTTTTGAATAATTTAATTAATTAATAAATTTATCTTATTCTTGAAAATAAACTGCAATAGATGTATTTGGTCTAAAAATAAGATGCATTTATTTTTATTTAAGAAAAATAAATAATATTATGTAGAGGTGATCATTTGATCGATTTGGTTATTGAATCGATCAAAATGCTGAAACTAAAATAATTGAACATGTGTAAAAAATTGAACTAAATCGATTAAACAAAAATTAAATAAATTAAAAATCAAAAAAATAAAAAATAGAACCCAACCTACCAAAAAAAAAAAAAAAAACACAAACAAAGAATGACAAAACTGAATAAAAATAACCACAATGTTGGTAAAAAATTTACGTCATTTGGCAATTTCAGTTGGTTTGATTATTTCGAGTTTTTATGATATAAAAATCGAACCGAATCAAAATAATCAAAATTGTTAAACTTGAAAATCGAACTGAAATGACTCTTAGCTTGAATCGAATGGAATTGGTAATTTTAATTAGTTCAATTATTTTGATTAAATTAAAATTTTACATACCCCTAAGATTATCTAAAAAAATAGTAATGACGTAAGTAAAATTTAAAATTGTTGTTGCCAAAATACAATAATTAAAATTTGTGATATGAGGCCCACTCGAGCTTGTTGTCGGGTGAGATTAGGTTGCCGTAAGAGAAGTTACCTCAAGGGAGTTCGCCACTAGGGTGCTCGCCGCAAGGATTTCACCACTATCTCTCACCACTAGCTCTTTCGCTACAAGGCTTTGCCACTAACTATTCCGCTACAAGGCTTCGCCACTAGCTCTCGCCATAAGGTTTTGCCACAAGGTTCTGCCACAAAAGTTCTGCTTTCACTGCTAGGCCTCACCGCAAAGCTTTGCCCTCGCCGCAAAGCTTTTCCTTCGCCGCTAGGTCTCGCTGCTAGGTTTTGCCTTCGTCGCTAGGTTCGCTGTAAGGTTTGGCCTTCGTCGCAAAGATTTGGCCATGTTGATGCTCAAAAAATGGGTTAGAAGGCTCGTGAGAATCTTCCCCCATGAAGACCCTTCGATGCCAAAGCCAGTCTCGAATCTCAATGATTATTCACGAAAATAATAAATGTGCATTCAAAGTGTATAGATTTTACCAAAATTGGAAGTCTCCATTATTGTCATATATCTGGGTATTTATAGGGCACGATTCTCAAAGATGGCTAGTGCCGACACGTGACGATTGCCAAATGGGACGATTTCAACGAAGAAGAGGAATCGCCATGAATTTGCTGCGAGGCAGCTCGCAGCAAGGTGTTATGGGGCTGGTCCTCGCAGTCAACTTGCAAGTGGCTGCGATCGTGCGACCGCAAGTCTTCTCATAGCATGCAGCCGCGAGGCTGCCCGCTGCAAACAACCTCGAGGAAACTCGCGGCATGCAGCGGCGAGGCAGCTAGCAACTAACCGCCATGAGGCTTCCTCTTGCGTCTAGCCCATGCCGTGAGGTTGGCAACAGCTGGCGGCAATTCTTTTGCCGCCAGCCTCTTCATTTTGCTCTCATTTTGTAATAATTTTGGACTCTTTTTTCCTTATTTTTTCATGGCACAACAAAAATTATAACTTTTAAATAACAACAAACTTGTAAAATAACTTTGCCACTGTACCCTCTAATTATTTCCAAGAAAATTATACGATGGGCTTGGGCTGCTTAGGCCATAAAACATATTGGGTCAATCCAATGGCCTTAACAGGCCCAGCCCAAAAGGTAATTCTCGAAGTTCCATGCTGTCTTTGATTTTCCTTTTCATTTTCTCTCCATTTTCCAGGAAAAATGGAATACTCATTTGCACTCGACTCGGAGAGTCGAATCTATCCGTCCACTCGTTATGACAAAATTATCAGAAAGAAATTAGTGAAGAAGCAATCGGGATTGCTTTGCCATACGTATTTATGGCTTCCGCAATCTTCCTTCGGAACATTTTGTGTATTTCTCACCGCACTGCACAATGTTACCAGAAAGAAGCGGTGGTTCTGAATCATCCTTGCCAGTTCCTTTCCTCAGAATCCTTGTCAAGGCTGAAGAAGCAATCTCTGCTCTCAACCCTACAAATCAAGATTTCGAAAACGCACAAATTTCAAGCAGTTCCTGCCGTCTTCGCCGCACAGTCCAATTTCTTGAAAGGTAAACGGCTGCCTTCGGCACTCGTATGCATTTTCTAATTTAGATTCAGTGTTTGAGAAGCTTCCCTAACTTTACATTCACTGTTCTTTTAGGGGGTTTGCTGTAATTTGGTCACCTGTTGATGATATTGAATTGATTTTTCTGAGGAAAGATAAATTAAATCTGTTATATTTTGTGAGTGGCTGAAATTTCTGTATCAAAATGCTCTCAATTTCAACTATTACACTATTATGCAACAATTGTTTTGGCCGTGTTCTCTTGTAGATTGATGAACCCAGAGACGATGTCAACTGAAATGTCATCCGATTGATGTTGTGAAGGACCTTTGTAGCTTAATAGTGTGTCATAACTGCAAATTATGCCAAATAGCATGTCCTGTAAACATATATTTGCCAAATGCAAGGTCTACAAAACATGAAAATAGTCAAATGTTACCAGTTGTTTGTGCAGACGAAATGAGTTTGGTTCATATGTCAATGCTTGCTTACAGAGTGAGTTTTTTTTTTTTTTTCAAGTGCGATAGCAGTCAAGATTAGTTTAGTTAATGCCACATATTATCCAGCAACAATGACCAATATTGAAGCATGGATGAATGTAATGGTGTGATCAAGATCTAATTCGAGTTTCAAAGTCATCTGCCATATAGCAGTTTGGCAAATGAGACCGTGTTGTCGCTATAGTTTGGTATGGATGATAAGGTTGAATTGCTGCTTGCCGTAGGAAGGGGGGAAAATTCTCCCTTAATGAACAAAATTGGAAACATTTACTCCTTTGAAACTCATTGTTCAGGCTTTGCAAAAAATTTATCATGTTGAGGATATCGAAAAACTGCTGCTTTTGCAGCATTTCTTAGTCTACCATGCAGTTCTACTAGGCATTCCATTACTAGAAGCCAGTAGTAAGTGTGTGTTTTTTTTGTGTTAACTGGTCTGATATATGTTGTGAAATAGTGCTCCAAACGGTCTGGAAGGTGGGGAAGGATGGAATTGAAGCTGGAACCAATCTGGTACCTGTGAGTTCATCTCCTCTCTCTTCCAATTTATTCTCCCACTGCAATCTGATTATGGCTCAAATCCAATTGCTTTTGACACTTATTCATTTCTGAGAATGGTGATTTATATTTTCAACCTTTTTAGAGTATTGTATTCACCTCCTCCTTTGGTTGTTTAGGATACTGTTCCAAGACCAGTAGCAAGGATATCAGTTACTGCAGTTGCAGTGGCCCTAGTGCTCTTCGTACTCAAGTCAGTCTTATCTACAGCTTTCTTCGTGCTGGTATGTTGTCAATATCTTTGAATCTTTAGGTCACACTCGGGGCTATGATCTTTCAACTGAAAAGAAAATGAGAAGAAATTTTAACTTACATGCTTATACAGGGACGTTTCTTTTTCTTTTCATTACACAAATCCTAATTCCAAACAAGCTTTAAGGTCTGAACAGGCTTAATGCTGTTCTGGCTTAATTGCTGCATATTCTAGATGCCAACTATAGTGAATCTCTTACCAATAACTGCATTATGCACATATATTTCTGCTATGCTTGAAAGGTGATCAATATTTTTTTATTGTTTGATGTTCATTTAATTTTGCATCTTTGTCATCCTTTAAGGAAATTGAAGTTCATTGCTTAGCTCTTGAATAGGAAGTGCGTCGACTGGTGTGCAATTTTTCTGTTTTTTTCCCAACTTTTGCACTGTTCATATTTAAAGAATGCACAAGTGCAATAATTTTCTTCATAAGACAGTTAAGAAATAACTAAATACTGCAGGCAGCTTAAGAGGGTCACTACTGCAAAGTTGAACTATGGCATCAACTGTCTTGTGCAGTAGCCTTTTTCCGTAGGGATTTGGATTGTGTCAATTTTTGTTTACCAAAAAATGATTAAGTGGACATACACCTTTAGTTGCGATTGAAGGATTCTTATCGTCAACAGGCAATGATGGGGGTCATATACTTCGCATTCATAGCCTTGAACAAAGACAATGGTCCAAAAGGTGGTGGTGGTGGTGGTGGTGGTGGCACTGGCACCACTTCTACAGAGGATAGTCTAGAAGAGGCAAGAAGAATTATGGAGAAGTACAAGTGAAGAAGGCAACCATATCGGAAAACACTTATCATCGATTATTTATCGTGTGATTACAGTACTCGTTTGTCACTTCAATCTGTATGTAACTGAACAAATCACTGTTGTCAATATGTAATGAATCACGATGGAACAATGCTTATAAGTACTGATGCTATCAGTTTATTTAACCATCACAAAGTTGATCACATTTAACCAACGGCCATGCCATATCGTGTGCATTACAGTAGAAAGGGTTCTTACATTCAGATAGACACAAGAGTGGCAAATTCCAGATTGTTGATTCCAGACTTCAATCTTCATCACTAGAATTAGTCTTCCATGTGAATAATGCACCGCAAACTTTCTCCTTTCAACATGAGCTCAAAGGCCTTGTTGATTTCAGAGAAAGGGACTGTGTGTGTGATGAACTTCTCCACTTCCAATTGCTGCAAGAGAACATAAAATTGTGGCGCATTTTCAGTTTTGAAGCAATTGGAATTGGCAAGAGAGTCAATAGGTTGAATCACCTTATTCATGTACATGTCTACGACAGATGGCAGATCAGTGCGAGGTTTGTAGTTCCCAAAGAAGGTCCCTTTAAGAGTCCTTTCACTGAGCAGATTAATGGGTTTGGTCATGAAGACTGCATCATTACTGGGAACACCAACCAGCACAGCCACACCCCATCCCTGCACCATCCAAGTTGGTCATAGATACTTAGATACAATAAGAATAACAAGGATTTATGTTCTTACTTGGTGTCCGTTACATGAATATTTGCTTCTAAGTCATTTATATATATATATATATTTAAAAAATTCTTACAACCTATATCATATCAAAGTGTCTTTTACTAAGTTTTTTTTCCATCTTTTTATGTCTCTTCTACTATATACTTTATATTGGCCAAATTTATATTTTTGTCTATGTACTTTCACGATTTTTTTTGTATGATCATCCAAATTTTCCGTTATTTCAATTATATTTGAACTTTTTTTGTTTTTTTTTTTGTGTAGTAATCTAAACTTTTTTCTTTATTTTAATTACACATCTGAACCTGTATTTTTAAATTGATTCGATCCATGTTCTGTTAAAAAAGTTAACGTAAAATGATAAATTACACATTATACTCTATTTACATCAAAATATATAAGTTAAATTAATTAAAAAATGCAGATCAAATGATGTAATTGAAATAATAAAAAATTTTAGTTGACATACGAAACAAATATCAAAACACAATAGTTAAATTGACTTAAAAATGTAAGTTCATGAATATAATTAAAATAACAAAAAAATTGAGTGATTATACAAAAAAAAATATATATATATATAAAAGTGTAAGAACAAAAATACAAGTGTGGCCTCTTACATTTCATCAACTCTCATAGTAAGAACTTCTATTGGTGATCAGAGCATCCATATCAGTTATAAGATGCCTTCCAAATCTTGAGCCAAGATGGTGTTTCCAAATTTCATGATGGTAGAGGGTGAATAGAAATTAGTTTCCTTGAAGTAGCAGAAAAGCTTACATCATGAACACATTCAAAGGCAGAAATCATTGCATTAACGTTTCCAGTGCACTCCACACTCCTGTCAACTCCACCATTTGTCATCTCTGCAATGACCTGTATGAATGATGGATCAGAAGACTGTTAGAATTGGCCAAATACACAAACAATTTGACAAACACATTGCGTGCGAATGCACAGCTCGTCAACACCAAATATCAAGAATGGAGCTCATGATTTTTTACCTTTTGAACTGGTCTGTCATAATCCTTGGGATTCACAAATTCAGTCACTCCAAATTTCTTGGCTATTCAACAACAAAATGTAGACAAAAAAGAAATGTTGGGTTTCAAATCGGTAGATAAGTCTTAGGTTTCCATCAAAGAGGAGAGAATTATGAAACCACCTTCCTCAAATCTGTTGGGATTCAAATCAACACCAATTATCCTTGATGCTCCGGCAATTCTTGCACCTTCAGCCGCCTACAAAGGCACAAAATAATTTATCGACAAGTATACATCCAAAGAATGATAAGCCGGACTCAAAATGAAAACAGAGTTGACCCCAACTTACAGCTAGGCCAACAGCACCCAACCCAAAGATTGCAACTGATGAACCCCTCTTAGGTTTGGCAACATTCAGAGCTGCACCTAATCCTGAACTTGAGGCATATAAAACAAGAATTATTTACAAATGTGCATAAATTGTTTAGCAATGAGTTAGGCTATATCCTTTAGGACCTGTTGAGATGCCACAACTGAGAATGCAGACTTTATCCAAGGGGGCCAGTGGATTTATCTTTGCAAGGCAGCCTGAATGAATAACCGTGTATTCACTGAAGGTGGATGTGCCAAGAAAGTGATTGATAGGGTTCCCATTTATTGAGAACCTAGACTTTCCATCACTAAGCATAACTCCTCTATCTGTGTCGATCCTCAGCAGGTCACACATATTGCTTTCTTCAGATTTGCAGTGGGAGCATTCCCCACATTCCCCGGTGAAAACTGGGAGAACATGATCCCCAGGCTGGAGGCCTGAAACACCCTCCCCAACACTCTCTACAATCCTGTCCAGAATGATAAGCAATGAGAACAAAGAAAATGGTTACCCCCAGTAAACAAAACCGTGTTTCTCTAAGGGTCGAGAGAAGTTTGTTTTTATATGCACCATTTTCTCTATTCTTGCAAAGGGATTATTTTCACTACTCAAACTTGAAATCTCTAAGTCACAAATAAACAACTTTACTATTACTACCAAAAACCGCACTCAATGAATAGCAATGAGAATGGGGAGAATTTAGGACAACAGACATAAGTTAGGCACATATAATCGTTTGGAGGATTCAATGAAGAAAGGAACAAAACAGTATTTTGCTTCCACAGTGGCTGGGACAGAGCCCTTTTTTGCTTGCGCCAGCATTGAGCCGGCAAATATCTAAGGAACTTTAGTAATGTTCATTCAACAACGTACCCTGAAGCTTCATGGCCGAATATGCGAGGAAACAATGGCGTCTGGCCCTGAAAACCCAAATCCAAAAGACATTAACGAGGCATCAACATGCAAGAAGAACACTTGATTTCTCTGATAAAATATTTTGCTTTCGTTTTGCTCTCTCACTTCAAAAGAAATGGGAAAAAGCACATCCCTGTATGAATTGCCCCTCAGTACTAACATTACCTAACAGCTAGCTACCAGAAAGCATAGCACCACTGTGGAACTTGAAGAAGATGTGAATTAGCTGACCTTAGCTTCCCAGAAGTATAGATCAGTATGGCAAAGGGACGTGTACTTGATCTTGACCCTAACTTCCATGGCCTGAGGTGGCTCAACCTTGACATTCTCTATCACCAATGGCTTCCCTGCTTCCCAACATACCGCCGCTGCATCCGAAATAAGAAGAACAAACCAATTCAAGAAGCAAAACAGATGCCCAAACCAATTCAAGAAAGGAGAGTAAAGAACAAGAGATGAATCGATCTGACGATTTCATCTTACCCTTGCAGGGAATCACGACACCGGCAGTGCTCAACGACATGATTGTAACTTCTCTGATTCAGGTGCCTCTGTAACCTTGCCCTCGTATCTATCAATCTATCTATAACCACTGCTGGTCTGTAATCATCCCACTCACCGTACACAGAATCCCCTTGGTTCACCCATTGTAATACAAAATTTTTGCAGTTAGAAAGTATAATTTTTATAGGGGTAAAAGTGTAATTTTATAAAATTATGAGATTAAAATATAAATTTTAAAACCTAAAAATTTGGAGATAAATGGTGATAGTGAAAGAAAGGCAAGAGTTGAGGGATTAAAATGCAATTAGCAATGTGAATACTACAAATATTGTGGCTACCATTAACATACGTTAAATTGATGTTCGAAGAAGAGGCTCGGCCATCAAGGCATAGGGGAAAATGACTAGAGTAAGGAAGCGACCAGATTAGCCATAAAATCGGCCGAAAACAGCTATGAATAGGTGGGTTATGGTTGAGAGTTTTCATCAAGTTTCAACTAAGAAATTCGAGCATTTGGGAAAAAATTGGGAAAAATTGATAGATGGCTTTTGTTCTCTAAGTGAAGGAGAAAATTTTTGAAGAGTTTGAGTGATTTTGGTATTGGTTTAAAGTGGTTTCGAGTATCGTTGGAAAATTAAAAGACCTACCAAATATGCACTATGATAAACAAGTGTGAAGGTGTTTTGGTTGGATTTTCAAGCCATAAGTAAGCTCATTGTGTTCAAGAGGAAAAATAAAATAAGAGAGAAGAAGAAAAAACCAAGGAATCAAAGCAAAACCAGTGGCTGGCAACGAAAAGAGAGGCTTCGGGCCTGTAAGGTAAGAAACAATAGGAAAAAAAAAAGAAAAATAAAAAAATTAGAGAAAAATAGAAAAAAAAATTGGAAAAAATTGTAAAAAATTTAAGAAATTAAATTTTATTAATTTATTCTTAAATTTGGTCATAAAAAATATCAGGGCATGAGTCTCGAGATAGGGCACAAATTTTGAGGAAACTTAAACAGCTAGAATAAGGTGAGTGTTTTTTCTCGAAAATTTATACATGATAAGTTTTGCCTAAATAAGCATGAAATTCGTGAGGGATTCACCAAGTGTATGTGATTTATGTGCATCTTGTTATACATACGCATATTCATTTTGTATTACTTTGGTAATTGCGATACTACTTTGGGTATGAAATTATTGGCATATTGATAATTATGTTGTCCATGTTAATTGTTACAGGTATTTCCCGCTCCACTCTGTGTGGGTTGGACTCAGCATGATGATTCGGCCCAAAAGCTCGAAGCCCAGTAAATCGGATTGAGCTCACCAAAGCGAGCTCAGATGATGCCGAAAAGCAAGACCAAACGTCGGGATCAAGCGAGCTCCCCGTAGCACCTCTAACTCGTTGGCATATTCAAACCGGCCCCCAGCTATGCCCTGGGCAGAGTTCCCCGCGACCTTCATAGCTCGCTGGCTCAGCCCGTCAGCTCACATCATAGAAGAGACGCGTGTTATAGCCGACTGGACCCTTTGGGCCCATTCTCTCAGCCCATTTCTCTGGCCCATGCCAGTCCCATATTTACCTTCTGGCAATAACATCATTGTAGCCGCATCTGAATTTTTGGACATCCTCCTCAGATCCCATCCGCATTAATGACAGATCTCATCCACATTAATGAGGGTCTCATTGACACCTCGCTGCGACAGGAACATCCCAGCCGACTACTCCATCCCATCACCTGTATACGTATGGAGCAGACAAAGAAGCTTTTGGCTGATATATATATCAACCAGCCCTCTTAAGGGTAGGAGATATGTACTATTTACGACCAACCCAAGAAAAAACGCCAAAGATACTTACTTGCTCGCTCACTAACTTGAGTTTCAGAGTACTTTGCAGGGACGGACGGTCAGCTCAGCCAACTAGGCCGGATACCTCATTACTCGTCTCTCGGGTCTACCATACAAGTGCGGGTTAACAAATCTCCGTCGACCAATCTTGAACGTCGACATTAATCATGATGGAATGGGAGTTTGCCTTAGCAGTGTGACCTATATTTCCCCAAGTAAGTTTTGGCACTATAAAAGTATCCCATGGCGTGTGTGATTGTCGGGGTAACTGTCAAGAGTTTCGTGCTAGGGCTAGAATGCTAACAAAAGCTGCTATAGAGTGTCGATTCATTCATGTCCATGCATCATATATTCATCTTCTAATTTGGATCTTATCCCTGAAATATTCAATGTTCCAAATGAGATGAACAGTAGAAAGGGAGAGGAGATTATTGAGACATGATTTCAATTGTATTTTTATCCTACACCCATGTCAGGATGAGTCGTGAGATTTCTAACTATATTAAACATGTTATTATATGTTAATTTGTCTATCGATTATTATAATTTTTATGATTATTGAGAACAATATTGTCCAATTTGAATTCATATGCTATTATAATATCCCAGTTGGAACAGTATAATATTTTTATAGTTATTGAGAACAAACCTAGCCAATTTCACTCACTTTAAACTCGATTTGTGAGTTAATTTTTAGATAACGTTTCAGCATTTAAGGTTTAAGATTTAGGGTGAACTCAAACTCATACTCACTAGTAAGCTCACTCTTGTCAAAACTTATTATTTTGCTTAAATCTATTTTTTTATTTTTACTTTATTATATATTATGTCAAATGATTAAATTAATATATAAAATAATTTTAAATATATTTAATTTAATTATATTAAATTAAATTCGAATAAATTTTTATGGAGTCGCTAACAAAGAGATCAGCTCATCTGTGACCCTGTTTGCACTTGCCAAGTGATTTTCTCACTGATTTATACTTAATTTCTCTCCAACCAAACACGATTAAGGATGATTTAGAAATGGAACCGAATAATTACACAATTAGGCAAAGAAATTACGCCAGGCTTCTTGATACGACTTCGTCTTTGGCTGCTTATGGCAGAACCGCAGCGGTCAACATCTCCACTATTGATGTTTTGGTTCCATTCGGAAAATAATGGAAGCCATCGTTTTCAACAGAGATGGTTAGCCTTTAAACATTACCCCATTTGAGACCAAATTTTGATTTCTTTAAAGAGATGCAAACAAACGAGATCAAAAGTTCAGTACTCTTAACGACGAGATGGGTGCTGATATATGGATTGGATGGTGGCCCCTCCAACCCACCCACCCTTGCCCATGCTTTCTAAACAGCTTCTATTTCATCCCTATGCATATATTCATCCATATATTTGGGACTGGTCACCTAATAATGATGGAAATGGAGAGAAAAAAATAGTAATAGATTGCGAGGACCAAGATTAGGAAATGGGTACTGATTAAACCCAACCAATTCCCATTTCTAACGGATACAATGTGTTTCCCCTTTTTACTTGCCAATATTTTTGCCATCCAAAGAGAACCACCTTATGTTGAATGACGACTTCATCCAAACTTGAGCCCTGTTGTATTGCCAAGCAAAACTATCCTTCTTTCAAATAAATAGTTAAGAGTAAACCTAGGGTTCTATTTACGAGGTTAGTATTATATTTTTTTTATACGAAAAGTTAATTCTAATATAACATGTGTCACTCTTATTAAGAGTGACATGTATCACGCTCTTCTTTATTCCATTAAAAAATTTACTCACGCCTCAAATATTCTTCTATTTGTGCAAAAAATTTTGGGCCGATTACTATAGGAGATTTTGCTCGACAATTATGATAGATAATTTCATTGAGAATTTTGCTTGCTCGCCGAAAAGTTAAACTATATAAATAGCGCAATATTTAGAAAATACATATATACACACTCTTTAACTTGTTTATTACTCTACTATTCATTATTTTCATTTCAAATATTAACTTAATTGGATTGTCTTTCAAAATATAAAAATTCTACTTTTATAGAAATTTAATATTTGATATGTCGGGTGCCTGTACTTAGAAACACCATATAGCAAAATTATCATTTTAAAACTCACAAATTTATCCAATTTTCAATTAAAAAAAATTATAAACTTTCAACTCTTAACCCTTTTAGACGGTCAAAAAGATCTCAAAGTATGATCATTTGGTGAAATGTGAAAGAAATGTTTTAGTGTTCCTTTTAATAGGCATTTTCATTTATTGGTCATGTTTGGGATTGGATTCATTCTTGTATGTGTATACAATTTGATGATTAATAAATTATAATATTTTACTTAAAATTAGCATTCTAATAAGTTATACTAATGGTGTGATCCGTATTATATACGTATAAGTAAAAAAATTAAATAAAAAGTCACTGAATGGTGTTTGGTGTTCTTAGTTTAAATTTTATTTTTTAAAATAAAATTTAAAGGAAGATGGGTGTTGTTATAGTTGTAATATTGTTTTTAAATTTATTTTAATTAAAACAAAATGTAGAGAGAGTATTTTAAAAAATTATTTTATTGATATGATTCAAACATTAAAATAAATATTTACTTATATAATAAAATAAATTATTTATTTGTAACCGTAGATTAAGAAATAATGCAAGACCCGACCCGACCCGACATCCCCGATTAAGCCAAAAATTTATGAATTCATAACCCAACGGGCCTAAAAATCCGGCCCAGTACGACCCATGCTCGTGGATTATTTATTTTTATCAAATTTTATTATTAAAAATTAGCATAATATATATTAATATCAATCCAAAAATTACTTAATATTAAACTTAATACAACCCTCACAATCAAGTGTTTTTTAGATTTATAATTAGGAGAGAGTAAAAGTTCGATTTACCTGAACTAAACAAATCGAATTGATCGAGGGTTGGTTGGTTTAGTTTTTTCTTGTATCGACTCGATTTGGTTAATTTTTCTCAAAATTTTAACTTTTTGTTCAATTTTTTGGTTAGAACAATTAAACTAATCGAACATTAAAATAATATTATTTTGATATTTATAAAATAATATTATTTTCTTTGATTTTGTATATTTTTTATTGATTATTTTAATTTTTTTTTCGTTTATTCAGTTTAATCAGTTCGATTCGATTTATATAGTTTATGTTCAATTTTTTTTCTTGTTATTGGTTAGTTTTATTTTTCAAATTAATTGATCATTACTTCTCGATTCAATTTAATCAATTAGTGAATTTCAGTCAATTTCATATCCGAACAAATTATTTGCATATCTCTACTTATAACGATGTTAGTTTTCGTTAACAAAATTTGATAAAAAATTAAAAGATAAATCAAATTATAACAAAAATTAAAATCCAATAATTTTGGTGATTAAAATTAAAATATAATAATTAATTTATTATAAAATACAAAGTTGAAAAGCTATTAAGATAATTTACCTTATTTTGGAGTTTCGGCAACGCTACTTGTATATTATCTTTGGACACTTACAGAATTAATAATATTTCTTTATAAATAATTTAATATTCTTAGAAATTATAATTTTTTATTTTTAAAAAATAATTAATAATTTACAAAAATACTGTTAATTCTTTTAAAAAATTATAAATTCTATAAATATAAAAATAAAATATTAAAAAAATATGTAGAAATAACATTAGCACAGGAGAGGAGGTTAATTGGCCAGTGTTTGAACGTGCAGTCCCAAATTGCATTGCATGCCTAAAGAAGCATTTATTACAATCATCGTCTATCCTGATTTGATTGCCAAAGCGTGACACCGCTTCCAATCATCACGCTTCCATGCTTTGCCTCAAGATTAAAAATATTAGTTTAACATTTAATTCTAACATTTAATATATTATATATTTATATAAACGTGACAAATAATTATCTCTTTTTCTCTTCTTATAAAATTAAAATTTTTTCTTCTTTTGCCCTATGAGATTGCCCCAATAACCAACAAAAAGTGATGGCTGGTCTGGATTTTTAGGTTCAAATCTATTCTCTATATAGTCATTGTGAATCAGATTTAGATTTACTTCTTCTATCAAAAATCGTAAAATCGAGCGACGAGAACTCTCGTAAGAAAGAGTATTTTAAGATTTTTATTTTTTGAAATAAATTCTAACAATTAAGATAGTACTTTATATTAAAAATATAAGTAATAGAGTAAGAGTAATATTTAAAAATGTCTATTTTTATCTTTTGACGACGATTTTATTTATATAGTATGACACATGACAAGTAAGTAAGATTATTTTTCTTAATTGTTGAGTGAGATTCTCGAGAGTGTTTGACTCGAGATTCTTAGAGCAGATAATGAAAATTTTGTGATATAAACAACTTATTTAATATAAAAGGAAAAAGCGTGACAAATGACACTAATTAATTAAAAAATATATATATTGTGAATGATGTGGAAGCTATCTATAAAATACATAATAATAATATTATAATGGTAAAGAAATTAAATATGTTCCCGCCCAAATTAAAAAGGATGGGCAATTGACAGAAATATATATATTAGAGACAAGCAGATTGAATTGCTATAGAAAAGATCGGCATAAGATTAGGGATGGAATGTTGAAAATCTATGAAAATGATTGTGATATAACAACACCCACCCATACATGAAAAAGAATAAAGTAAGAGAGATATAAAGGCAAGCTGGAATCCTCTCATCATCATGCAACACCCCCCCACCCCTTTTCCCTTTCCCCCCCTCTAATTATGATTCAGATCATCTCATCTTATTTTAAATTTACTATCGATCTATTTTAGAATCTAAAGTTTAGACATCTAAATGTTTACATGCGATTGATAGTGTTATGTGAAGACATAATCGAATAATATCCCAAACTCTCACGTATATGCTTAAAATTGTGAATGTAATTTCATGAGAATCTCTATTATTATTGTTGTCAAAATGTTATTTTGAATATTTAAATGATATTTTTGTTATTATTATTATTGCTGTTGTTGTTTATCAGTGTAATAATGCTGCTTGCTCCCATGGCTGCATGGATTTTGACCCTCTCGGCCTTTTCTTCATCCTCTGTTTCTACTTTTGGGCTTGGGCCCTGGCCCACCATAGGCTCTATAATATCGACACCTCGCCTTTAATCACGACCACGTGTAAGGCCGAGATCCGAGGGACTATTTTCAAAAAAATAAATTATAGAAAAATTCTTCCAAATCACAAAATGATTTTAAGTCCAATTTATTATTATTTTTAATAAATAGCAATTTTTAAATAAATATATTAAAAAATATGTAGAAATAGGAAAATACAACGGGTACACAGTAGGTAGTAGTTTCTGCAAAAGGACAGGCGCCGGTGGCGTGCTGCAGAGCGGCTCGAAAGAAAGAAAGCATTGGAAAAGGCTTTATTAGAGAAGAGCGTGCTGAAGAACACGACATTGTGTCGTTGCCGTTGGATCATCACGGGGATTATCATCATCCGACGGTGTAGGTTTAAAGCAAAAGACATCATCGTATTACTTGACGGCGTCTCTTGTTTATAGAATCACATCACAATCGTCCGTTTGATCGATTGAGACCGAGAGACAGAACTTACACACAAACTCTCACTCTCTCTCTATCCCTCAGTCAAAACTGAGTCAGCTTTCCCGAAAAGAAAAGAAACCTCAAAGAACGCACCTATCACTCTATCTCTCACACAGGAGACTCGTTGCCTTTTCTTCCTTTCCTTCTTCTCTGCTTTCTTTCATGGCGGTTCCCAGTGTATCCTGTCTCTACAACGGTACCATCTTCATCATCCTCATCATCTTCGCAACCTTACCCGGCATTCTCACTCACTCAGCACCGGCTTCACCAACTACTACTACTACTACTACTACTACTTCTACTACTTCTTCGGACGTGGAGCTGGTGCTTAGCAAAATCAAGCCATCGCTGCAAGGCAACGCAGAGAATCTGCTGCTATCTTCATGGAACGCGTCCATGCCGCTCTGCCAATGGCGAGGCCTGAAATGGGTCTTCACAGATGGGACACCTCTCGTCTGCACCGACCTCTCTTCTCCACAGTGGGCCAACCTCTCCATCTACAAAGACCCGTCGCTCCGCCTTCTCTCTCTTCAGCTCCCTTCAGCCGGCCTTTCGGGAACAGTCCCAAGAGAACTCGGCGAGCTCTCCAATCTACAGAGTCTGTATCTCGGAGTCAATACGCTCTCCGGAACGATCCCGCTCGAGCTCGGCTACAGTTCTTCGCTCTCGGAGATTGACTTGGGCGGCAATTTGCTCAACGGCTCGCTTCCCCCGTCGATCTGGAACCTCTGCGATCGGCTCGTTTCGCTTCGTCTACACGGTAACTCTCTCTCCGGCTCTCTTCCCGAGCCCGCATTGCCTAATGCTACTTGCAAGGATTTTCAAATTCTCGATCTTGGTCACAACATGTTTTCTGGCAGTTTCCCGGAATTTGTAACTAGGTTTAACAGTCTTAGAGAGCTTGACCTTTCCAGCAACATGTTATCGGGTCCAATTCCTGTCAGCTTAAGTGGATTAAATTTGGAGGAACTGAATCTTTCGTATAATAATTTTAGTGGGGTGTTGCCAGACCTTCGGAATCCTAAGATTGGAGTGGAGGCTTTCGACGGGAACAATAATCTTTGCGGGCCTCCATTGAGGAGCTGTAGAGGAAGGTCTGGGTTGAGCTCTGGTGCAATTGCTGGCATCGTTATTGGATTGATGACCGGAACGGTTGTTTTGGCTTCCCTGTTAATTGGGTATGTTCAGGGGAAGAAGAGGAAGAGCAGGGAGGAAGATGAGGAGGAGCTGGAAGAAGGAGAAGATGAAGAAAATGGCGGCGGCGGCGGCGGAGAGGGGAAGCTAATTTTGTTTCAGGGCGGCGAGCATTTGACATTGGATGATGTGCTGAATGCAACGGGGCAAGTTATGGAGAAGACGAGTTATGGGACTGCGTACAAGGCCAAGCTTGCAGATGGGGGAACCATAGCTCTGAGGCTGTTGAGGGAAGGGAGTTGTAAAGATAGAGGTTCGTGTTTGCCCGTGATAAAGCAATTGGGCCGAATTCGTCACGAGAATTTGATTCCTTTGCGGGCTTTTTATCAGGGGCTGAGAGGGGAGAAGCTGCTCATCTATGACTATCTTCCCAACAGAACCCTCCATGATCTGTTACATGGTAAACTCTGCTATATGCTTTCTCTGCCTTTTGTGCACAAAGTAAAGTAGCCAAGCAAGCAACTGCACATTCGCAAATTTATATTCATTTATGCACAAAAGACTAGAAGTAAGGTTTAAACCTTTTGTAGTTACAAATGGCACTTCACAAATGAAACACTCTTTGATGCCTACGACTAAAGTTCTTTTGTAAACATCAAATATCATCGTCGGTTTAGTGTGACCACGGTAAACAGTCACCCTAGTGCACGAGGCCCCCTGCTTTTTGAGGGTCCTAAACTAAACCAGTCATCTGAAGAGGTTCATTCGATCTAAAATATGGGAACTTAAACTGTCAAAAGATCCCTGGTTAGGTGATTGAAGCAGAGTACAGAATCAAAACATAGCAATCACCAAAAACCTGTATCCACGCTGAACACTTGAGGAGCCCATGTTAGGCCTTTCTACTGATTTAAGCCCATTCTACGGGCTGTACCACTTGAGAAGCTACCACTGTTTGGTCAGTTTCCATTAATATGCATAGCTTATTTTAAAAGGCCCAAATTTCTTAGTAGTAGTCCTCTTACAAGGAGTCCTTTCTGCAGATGCAAAGCCATGCCATGTATGTATTTCACTATAGTTGAAATGTTTGCCCTTTTATTTTCTCACATTTCAATCAAAGCAGCCTACTTGGAAAAGTAGTGGTTTCTATGTACACAAAGACCTTGAGGTTTAGAGTGGAAAATTTCAATCTCACATGAAAGCAGAGCTTGAAGAGAGAGAATCTTATACTGTATTTCATTCCATGAAAAATTTCCACCAGCATGATGGAGGACTCCTCACTGGCCAACAATAATTGCTCTCCCATGAACTACTGTCCTTAGAATTCAACCTTTTTCTTTAATTTAAGCTTCTTAAAATAAGAGTTTGTTGGGCAATAAACTCAATTTGGATGTCTTACTGCTGTTTTCTGTTTGTGCTGGTTAATCTAGAGTCAAAAGCAGGGAAACCGGCTTTGAATTGGGCTAGGAGACACAAGATTGCATTGGGTATAGCAAGAGGACTAGCATATCTTCATACAGGTCTCGAAACACCCGTTACTCATGGGAATGTAAGATCCAAGAATGTGCTCGTGGATGACTTTTTTGTGGCCAGGCTCACAGAGTTTGGACTTGATAAAATAATGATTCCAGCTGTTGCTGATGAACTGGTAGCGCTTGCAAAAACCGATGGCTATAAGGCACCAGAACTCCAGAGGATGAAAAAGTGTAATTCCAGGACAGATGTATATGCCTTTGGGATACTTCTACTGGAGATTTTGTTAGGGAAGAAGCCCGGGAAAAATGGAAGAAACAGCGGTTTTGTTGATTTGCCTTCACTAGTAAAAGAGGCAGTTTTGGAGGAGACAACAATGGAGGTTTTTGATGTAGAGGTGTTGAAAGGGATCAGAAGTCCAATGGAAGACGGGTTAGTTCAGGCACTGAAGCTTGCGATGGGCTGTTGTGCTCCGGTGGCGTCTGTTAGACCCTCCATGGATGAGGTTGTGAAGCAGTTGGAGGAGAACAGACCGAGGAACAGGTCTGCTCTATACAGCCCTGCAGAAACTAGAAGCGGAATGGAGACCCCATTTTGAGTTTTTAGTTAGGTCGTGAGGTCCCTTGCTACCCGGTTCCTCCTCAAGGAAGAACATCATCATGAACGCTCCACTGTCTTGTTGCCTTTTCCTTTATTTTTATTTTTTTCTGGGTTCCAAGTGAAGTTGTGTTTGTAAGGTTGAAATGATTCTTAGTCTGCTTGTTTATTGACTTTAACCTACGCAGAACAGAGTGTTTAGAGATACATATAGAAAGATGTCATATTTTGAGCAAAACCTCTCGTCTCCATAGGGACAGTGTGCTTAGTGGAAGAGGGGTTTGTATAAATTCAATTGAAAGTTGTTCCTTTGGCGTGGGCTTTCCTACATTCTTAACAAAGATTGGTTTGTCCATCTTTTCCCTCTGCCTCTGGGGCTTGGAAAGTGTGTTTCTTAGTTCACTCAACAAACACATGTAACATGGGCCGTACGCATACCACAGAAAGGCAAGAAATGGCGTGTACCTTGGTATGGAAATGGGCAGAATCTCTGTCTTTGTCCGGCTCTAACATGATTGCCTGCAGGTCCTTGTTTATATCTTCATCTTTTATTCGTTCATTCATTTAGATGCTGACCAACCCAGAAACATTAGAAACAAATCGTGGACACTTTATATAATTACAGAAACAGGAAGTTTTACCACAGAAGACTTTTAGGCTTAATGCCATCTATAAATAATAGGTACACAATAATGAAATCAATCCCCGTTTTTCTTTTGCCATATAAACCCTACTTAAATGGGAGGAGAGGCAAAAGAGGGCGATTGAATTCCCCTGGACCAAAACAAAATAAGAAATGTTGCGGGAGGTAAGGAAACCCGGATGATTTCGGAACGGGCTTGACGAAGAAGGTATCGAGCTTTGGAGTTTAGGGTACATGAGACTATAACGTACGTAGAAGTGATGACCTGACGACTCATGTAGAAAAATGTACACTTGTCGAATGTTATATTATCGGAAGGGAAAGATGCAAAGAGAGGATAGAAACGGAACCGCTGCAAACTTAGCTTGGGTATAATAATTTAAGGAGGAAAAGAAAATATGATCATCATTGTTGGGGGGGGGAGGGGGGGTAACTAACATTGGAAGCCCTTCCGGCAATCAATGGCGCCGGCGCCGGCCGTAATGGAGCCGACCATGTTGGAGGACTTGGCCCCCAAGCTCGAGGCCCTGGCGTAGCTGGCGGCGGCACCTGTGCCTGATGGGGTGAAGAAGGCACCGTTGAGCATAAGATCTCCCTCTGATCTCCAATTCCAGTGCCTCCATCTTCTAGCATCTGCGTCTTCTCTCTTTGTCACCTGCCCAAACACAAATAATTCTATTTATTCACAAAACCAAAAAAATTGGATGGACATTCGAATCAATATGTATATATGTATATATAGAATCTGTCTCGTAATGTACCTCTTTCGCAAAAGGATTGAAAGGTGCCAGATATCTGTTCCCTTGGCTGTTAATAGTTGGATCTGCACTGCCACCAATAGCATACATTTCCCAGTGGGTGTAGTCATTGTTTACCACATGGAAATAGCCATGCCTACACCTGCAGTTAATTTAATTAATTGAATCCAGTGAGTCCCGTTCCATAAGCGAGGGCAATTATAGCTTCAATAAGTGATGACCGCATTTAAAATTGTGTTACCTTGGCATTCTCTGGATAAGTCCCTCTCCAAAATGGTTGTAGGCAATGGTTACCTGCATAATCTTGTCTCTTGCATAGGAGTCACTATGTCCCAGTAGCATCACCTGTTTTATTAGTTAGAAGGATTTTAGCCTCGGCATTGGAGATGATTACATCAATTGCAGAAAATTAATGTATCTAGAAAAACCTCATTGTGGTGGGTGAAGTAATTGTTGGAGATGGTAATTGCAGTGGATCCCATAATTGCATCAATAAGGCCGTCGGCACAGTTAGAGAGAGAATTGTGATCAATCCATATGTGGCTTGCCCCGAAAATGGAAATGCCATCGCCATCAGCCATGGTCCTCCATCCATAATGAGATGGGGAGCTTCTGACCATTGCATTGCCAGTGGGTTTGCAGTCATGGATATGGAGGCCATGAATAATGATATTCGAGACAAACTGGATGGTGATGCAGGCCCCGTTGGCAATGTGGACATTGACTCCACGAGCATCAATTGTCTTGAAGCTGTTCATGATCAGCTCTTCCTTTAGTGTAATCACCATGTCCCGTTTGAACACAATCCACAGAGGCCTATCCTGGATCACAGCATGCCGTAGGGTGCCGGGTCTGGGGTTTACTGGGTCATCATCATTCGGGTCGGTGACAACGTAGTACCTGCCATCACGACCACCGATGGCGTTGCGCCCAAACCCGATGGCGCAATCAGCGAGGCGCCTCCGGTTAAGTTGCCAATTGCGGTCACAACGCCAGCAGTCATCTATGGGGTTGCCGGTTGCACATGAGAAGAACCCCAAATTCCTCCTCTCAGTGCTATTTCGAATACTCCTGCAGATTTTTGCCATTTAACATATTATTATTGACACTAAAGGTTAGGCCTGTTATAAGATTTCTTCAACGCAAGAAACAGAAAAAAGAAAGGCAGGCAGGCCAGGTCACGTATTTATGATTTCTTATTAGATACACATTAATCCCTCCTGATTTATTGCAAATGCTCCTTATCTTGTGCAAGAAATTGAATAGAAAATTCCACTTTTACATATACAAGGCAACATTTATTTATTTGTTCTTTTCTTCTATAAATTCTGGTACAGTTGGTGACACAAGTGTTTATATTCGTGTCTCAGACTAGACAAAAAAATTGAAATATGACCACTTAAATTTAGTGTCAGAAATCAAAGCAGGGGAGGGGGCTTTAAATGCAATGCTCGTCTGGTTGTCTACTTGAGATCTAAACGAGCCTGGCAAGTCATTTATGAGGCAAGGTGACATAATTAAACTTTAGCATAGGAATAGATGAATACGGTCCATACGGAGACCAATATGTATCATTTTACACTTTTTCCGGCCTTAGTAAATGCTAAAGATGAGGAAACTTGTTCCTGTGAAACATGTCGGTGGGATAACTCTTAAATGAAGTAGAGATCATTCAATGACAATGAGGGAATGGCTTTTTTAGTGGGCTTCGGCTTGGGCGCTGTGGGCTCAGCTGAAGTCGCCACTGGACTCCACTGGTGGGCCAACAGATCTGGCTTGGGGGGGGTCCATGCCCTTTACCAGGCTGGATGGACAAAGGGATTGATATTTATGTGGCTTACACCTAACCAACCAGTGCATGTACGGCATTGCACAAAATTATTGTAGGTGGAATCTGAATTAAGTTCAGTTCTCACCCGCTTCAGGCATTTTTTTTCCTGTAGGAGTTATCAAGTCGAAATGATAATGAGAAATGAATGCATTATATCAACATCGACAAGTTTGCCTTCCAACTCTTATATTATGGTAGTGGGGCTTCGTAATTCAATGTTTCTGTAAGCTGGTTTCGTAGTCTATTAAAAGGAATTGCCTGATTAGCAGCTCCGCGTAAAGTTTGTCATTGGAGGTACATGAGCCAAGAAATAAGACCCACATGCATAACTCAAGCAAAAATCGATTAATAACTAAATGATGTCCAATTTTTCTTACCAGGAGAAAACGCTCTTCTGGAGTTCATTAAAAAGAATTAATAGGCATGTGATGAAAGCAAGAAGTATCTTTCCATCAACTTTTAAAATCAGAAAAATGTACAGATAACGACAATTATGCATCGACACGATTAAGTGAAGGCTTTAAAAGAGGAATATGTGATGAAGGAAAACAAATCCAAAATCAAGCAAACGTGTAAAGCTAATGAACATGAAAATGACACTTGGTTACGAAAAGGACGTTAAACAAATAAATTAAATAGGTGATGCGTGCATCTCGGAACAAGGGCATGTGAGGGGGAAGATGTACACCAGACGAGAACATGGGCGATGCCGGTACCTTTAAACTAGTGAAAGAATACTCCTACTTTTTAATGATGCATTTGATGGATATTAGAGGGTGTCGTTATGAAAATCTCTTGAATATGCCGGCCCGGAGTAGCTAGTTTATAATGACAATACGGATAGAAACATTTACCCTGAGCAGAAGATTAGGATGAGACGCATAGAAAAGATACAGCAGTACGGGAGCATTTTTTTGGAGATGGGTAGGTGGAAGAATTCTGAACAATAAATGGTGTCATACTTCTGCTTCTTGCAGTAATGTACGGATTATGTGACCCCTTCCGGCTAAGTTAGCTGATAGTTCATCAGCCAATAAAATTTGTGATTTAATTGTTGTCACATGATTTCTCGGAGGGGAATGAATCATATAATATATAAACAAATGTGAAAGTTGCAGTTGAATTTATCTCATGGATGGGGGAGTCTGACACTCACGTCTCAACCATGGAAGCGATCATTTCTGGATCCTGGACGGCTCGATCGTTCCGTGCTTCAGCTTCTTCATTTGACCTGAAATTCAGGAAAGACTTGCCTCAGATTGATTACAGATTCATAATGGAAGTAAATAGCTTCTTGCGGTACGTAACAGTTGTTGGATTCATGAAATAGTTGCTCACTCATTCCTTCATCTATTAACAGGATGCGGGATTGGCAAAGCAAACAAAAAGTTTTACAAAGCATATAGAAGACAAATGAACATCGAAAAACTCATTGCATTATGAGGCGACACGTGTTCTACTTTCTGTGGCGTGTCAATTATTTTCTACTTAATCCAAAACAACCAAAAAGATTTATCAAAGAAGTGAACCTATTTGTCGGCGACTCATTAAGAGTTTCACTAAAATCTGCACTTTTTCTATTCATATTTAAATTGACAGGATACCCTCGGTATCTGAAAATTGATAGCAAATAAATAAACTTCTCCAGGCTTTATTGAAAGTTAATATTGTAGTGGAAAAAGATTCAGGAATGCAGAGTGTGGCAGGGCAAGGAAGTAGTTTCCTTGTGAACTTCTTTCTTGAGTTTGGACAATGGAAGAACTGGTTTGCCAAAAGCCACCATAGAACTAAATAAACTATCTGGATTTTAATTTTTCAGATCCAATCTGAGCTTCCAAGAGTGTATATGTAGCTGAATATATATTCGGCAGAGGTCACGTTTCCCGTCCAGGAAATGCTAAAGCAGAGCGCCTAAGATCTAAAATTAAACAACGAAACGTTAGGAGAATAACTACCTATCCGGCATTCTTGAGATATTAAAGCGCTCGAAGTCCATTTTCTGTCCAACACTGTCAACGAATAAAGAAGGGTAATGTAAGGCAGGCAGCTATAATATATCTTCGAAAACTACTGAATTCGCCCTATTAGGACGGGAAACATACACATAGGAACAACAATTATCAATCAACTAGAACTACATCTATATACCTTGATTGTTGAATCTCTTTTTTAGCTATTGCAGCTCCAACGCTGAAGATGAACAGCATTACAAATAACAACGAGGAAGCAGTGTAATTTCTCATAGAGGCAGCCATTGTTGCTTCTTAATTTAGCAATGAATGGCGCTGCGCTCTCTCTCTCTCTCTCTCTGTGCAGGTGGAAGTGGAGAACTGAAGAAACAAGGCAAATGGAAACAGGGAAGGAGGCCGACGATGGAGCGGCCTTTTTATAGCAGACGGGAATGTTTTTAATTAAGCTGACCTCCAATCAGAAAGACCGAACCTCCAGCTAACCATGGTTAGGTTAAATTTCACTCCCCCTATTTATTAACCGCCTTTCCTCTACCCTAACAAACTGCCACCTACTCTCTCTCGATGCTCCGGCCACCATAGCATGCCTTGAACAAATTAAGTAAACTTATATATAACAAAATTGAATTAAATAAAAAAATTAAATATTAATTTAACCTATTAATCAAAATGATTGCAATTAATTAAAAATCAAATTTTATTCAAAATAACAATATTAAGAAAAATAAGTTTAAAGATAAAATATTTCAATAAATACATTAGTTATTATGATAAACATCGATTATTTTAATTATTTTGATTCTATTTGCTTTTTATATTGAAAAAATTGAAATAATTATATCACCCAAAATGTAAAAAACGGTATCCTATTTGACCAATAGTTTAATAGAACATGAGAAAAAAAAGAAGCTATTCTAGTTTAATAATTCGGTTTTAGTTTTTTTTTTTCTTGAATTTTTTGGTCGGTTTGATTTTTTAATTTGTTCAATTTAAATATCTATTTAGTTAATTCAATTCAATTTTTTACACTAACTTAATCTATTTAATTTAAACAATTTGATGAGTTCAGTTACTAAATAGGGAGAATGCTCACCCCTAATAAAAAGTATTGGTCACCAACTTGGAAACCAAAATAAATTCCTATTTTTGGAGAAACTGGAGCAAAATTGAATTTTGTAGGAATTTCATTCGAATGTCTCAGCATATTTGGGAATGTGAATATGACCAGTAACAGATAAACATATGAAGTAACATGCCCTTGTGTGTCAACATATTTGTATAAAATATAAAATATTAATTTAAAACGTTATTATATGCGTTAAAACTTTTGAATGTTGAGTTAACGTATTTGTATGACTTGGATGGACAGATGTCGGTTCAACGCATAGGGTCTTGCGTGTGAAACGGATTCTTTCTTCCAATCCACGACACGATGCTACCGGTTATCCCGGTTGATGTCCGTACGCCAACGCCAGGAAATATATATTATTTGACGTATATCTTCCAGGTTTTCCCGCATATGATCCCGCAACAATGTTTTTAAGTATTCGAGTATGATATTCTTAAAATATTTATATATCAATATATTATATTTTATATTATATTAATGAGAGTTATTAAAATATTTATTAATTAATCTTGAACTAACATATGAAATAATTTAAAGAAATCACGTAAATTTATCTAAAAAAAAAACATGTAAACTAATATTATAAAACTAATATAGAAGACGAAGAAAGATCATTTAAATTCACCACAGGATAATATATCGCACGCACTTTATCCATCAGGTTGCATGGCTCTCAAAATAGTTTAATAGCATGTGCCCTAAACCTTAAACTTGCAGTATGATCATATTTGAAGTCATGTCCTAAGAAAGATTTATAACAAAATTTGTGATTAAATCATCCATGATTGACTTATTCAAGTCCTTAATTCTTTAAGAGAAGACGAGTATTCACTCATTATTTTGGTCATTACTTTGTTCGATTTGTTCATTCTTTCATTATCGAACTCTAATTTGGGCTTTGAAATCTATCCCATGAGACAAAAATCTCATGTTTGGAAGAATTAGTAATGCATTGAGCATCAACTTCTCATTAACATTACATATTAATGTAGATATATAACATATATTAATATATGAATATCATTAAAATCATAAAATATAAGGCGTAGAATGCTCATGTAAAAGCCCACATTCGCTCCACGTGGGTCTGGACCGGTGGTTAACGTTTAATTAGTATAAATAGTGAATTTCTTAGGACTCAAGAGTTTAATCATCGCACAGTCCAAAAATGCTGCGCTGTGACACTGTCGAAATAGGAAGAGAACACGTCACCTTCATGGTTGGCCCCAACTGTACGATTCATAAATCATAATAAATGATTGTATGTTGAATCGCAGACGGATGCTCCCTTATCGCCCAAATCCATGGCAAACTGTGGGATGAAGATGATCAGATCTCAGGGAGAGGTAGCTAGAGAGTGGCAATGGATGCAGCATTGCAGCCCCAATTAGGGAGCGACACCTCACCGACTCTGAGTCACTTGCATGTGACCCAAAATCACTGCTAATCACCCAATTTACCAATAGGCGACAATAGTATAGTAGCCCATTCCGTGGCCACTTTTCTCCCTTGTTTCGCTGCCCTAATGTCCTTCCAAATATTACCCCAATCCCAAGGCCAGTCTCAAGTCCCAGACCCCAGGCCCGAAACCTCAATCCCCTCCCCTTATCCAAATCTCCTGTCTTTATTTTTTCTTTTTCACTTTTATGCTATCATCCGCGTCCCACCTGCCTTTTCTGATCATTTTATATGAACCAAAAGTTTTCAGATCAATACTTTTGGGACAAGATCTTGAATACATGAGTCGGTGATGATATTTGGGAAGATTTAAAGCTTGAATTTTTTTTTATAAGGGTCAAGTTCAGAAGGGTTAGATAAGATTTTAAATAAAATTTTAATTGAGATCTTTGGATTTTGGTGAGATTTTAATTGTTGACCTTTTTGTTATGTTATCACTCAAATATAATAATAAATTTATTGATTAAAAATGTTATCGTTAAGTCACTTAAACTCTACAATAAAGAGAATGATTAGAAGGTGTAATAAAATTTTCGCACTAACACTTCAATTTTAAGTCAGACACTAAAAACGTAAAGATTGTATTGAAATTAATATAAAAAATATAAATCATTTAAAATGAAGGTTCATCTATTTATAGAGGAGTATTGAACTTTTTAAAATTCTCTAAAATTAAGATTTTTTTAGATAATATTTATTTTAATATTTTAAAATTTATTAAAATTATATTTTTTTATAAATAATATTTATTTTAATATTGTGAGATCTAATAGAATTAAAATCTTTATAGATAATATGTATTCTTTTCATGAAATTTTTTAAAATATTTTTAAATATCGAAGTTATTTTATTTATTTTTTACTCATAATCTCTCTCTTTATTTAGAAAAAATTATATCTTTTTAACTTAAAAATTTATTTTAAATTTTAAATTTTTTTTTAATCTTTTAATAAGTTTTAACTATATAACATTCAAAGAATTTGACAAGCCATTTCATTAGGTAAGAAGTGGAGGAGAGAGGGAATTATAGAATTGGGAAGCCCCAATGTGGCCAACCAAAGTGGGGCCCATATGATCGCTCGCCACGCCCGCACCAGCCTCGGCCACTCATAATTGACCCAAAATTAGAAGGGAACTCATATTTGAATAATTAATTTTAATATTTTTAATGATATTCATATATTAATGTTATATAAAAATATATATTAATAGATGAATATTATTAAAAAATTTATAATTAAATGTCTAAATAATAATTTTCAAATTAGAAGCCTATTAGAACATAGAGTCAATTTAATATTGTTGTGTTGTAAAAATAGTTTTAATAAAAAAAAATATTTGTTTGTAAGTAAGAGTATATTAATAAAAAAAAAATTATAAAGCATCTACAAGGACATATCCCAAGCAAGCACAAAAAAACCTAATCAAACTAGATAAAAACTATTAAAATCAACTAAGTATCAAATAACGTTACATCATATTCACATAAAATATGTAGAAGAGAAGCATCGTCAAATTAAATCAATAATCAAAGCTAAACCTTTGAAATCCTATTAAATGTTTTCAATCGCATTATTCTTCTTTCTCTATTTCTTTAATTGAGATTTAGATTTTACAAGAATATACTTTAATTTAAACTGATTGTCATGTTAGATGCAAAATTTTTCATATTTATATAATTTTTTTATACTTTTTTTTTATTCATTTGAAGTGTCTGAATTTGGTATGACTAATTCCATAAGTGAGTGACTTTTCTCCTAATGTACTTTTCGGATAAATCTAAATGTGAATACAGTCTATACACTTAAATCTAAACATTCAATTCAATCTATACAAAATTTAAATCTTTTAACAAATCATCGCATTAATTTAAATTCTAATACCCTATATAAAATTAAATATTTTATCACTGCCTTTAAGGCAAATCTCTTTTACTTTTGTTTGTTCTTTATAATTATCTCTATATGACATTCTCCTCTGATAAGAGAATGCAATTCCCGTGAATAACAAAGTGTATTGTTGGGTTGATCATCAAATATTATATTTTTAAAAAAATAAATAATGATCTTGAAAAGAGACCACACTTTTCAGGCATTAATTAATCGGTCTCTGACCACTATGTTGTGTGAATTAAGGCCTTGCTTCATTAATGACCAACCAGAGAGCTCCCGACCCGAAAATGGGGCACGTGGCTTTGTTTGGCACGACCCCATTAGTCATCTCACCCATTATTCGTTTATTATTAATTAATTTCTAAACTTAATAAAATATATTGAACCTAATTAAAATAATTATTTATAGGCAGACCTTTCTCAAACTAGAGTTATATATATGAAAAAGGTGTATATATTTCGATTCGATAATTATAGTCATTTAAACATTAATTATTAATTAATTAAGAAAAAATATAGTTTTATTCATGAATGATTAATTAATCAAGAGTTATGAATGTGTAAGGGTCGTTGTAGGCCCATCACCATCAACAACCCCAATTAAAGGGAATAGAAATTGGTATGAAATGAATAGAAATGTGTGTAATTTGTCGCAATAGACCAGCTGGCCATTTGGACTGCTCAATACGGAGTCACGTGGCTAGCTGCTCGGCGGCTGTCAAGGGCTGCCCTACGCTGTTTGTTGTAATAGTACGATAAAACCCAGATATATTATATATGTACAGATATACATGAGGTGATGATACGTGATAAGGGCCCTTTTAGAATTAAATTATGCTTATTTATAAATTCAAAGTATTATTTCTACACTTAAATTTAATATTTATAATAACATTTTTTATTATATGTTATATCAATAATAATTATTAAAAATTTATTAAATTTGAGAATAACATTTCATAATATATTAAGTATTTTATCAATCAAATCCCGTTATGTGTCTTGATGAACCAAGTATAAAACGTGGTCTTATCAAATTTTATGTTAACTAAGGAAAGAATTGACAATTAAAAGATTTTTTTTGAAATTAAAATATCTTGAGATCCCGATTGAAAACTCATTTGATCATTGTTGGGTCAACGTATATAAAAAGTAAAATTTTGATAAATAAATATATTTGATATTTAGAGACTAAATACTATTTATTTTATTTTTTGATATGTCTATTCTTATGTGGTCTCCGATACTTATGCTCTCAATTGTGTCAAAAAATTCATTAAATTGAACTTGCAACCATTAAATCGTAGGTTGAGAATTATATTAAAAGACTAATTCCACCCTTGTGGGAGAATTGGAACTCCGACGTACCTGATGATCTTCCTCTCTCTCCAACAGCAGCATGTGATGATAGGTTAATTAGCTATCTTTGCTGATGGCGTGGCGTGATTTAGGTGAGGTCTTTGGAGACCAGCTTCAATCACGCAAGTGGTTGGCCGTGGTCGTATAGAAACCATTTTTGGAAGCTTGAATGGCCGACCGCAGAATTGGCTCAACTCAATGTGGATAAAAATGAAATCATTTTTGGAAGCTTGAATGGCCAATTTTAGGGGGAGTGGTACCATTTTTGTTAAATCAAAATAAATGAATTGAATCGGTCAAAATTGTTAGTTCAATTTAATTTAATTATAAGTCGGTTCGGTTCAATTTATGTATTTGATAATTTTGGTTATTTCAGTTTAGTATGTTCTCCATATTAAAAAAATCAAAATAATAAAATTAACTGAAATATCAAAATAATGTTATTTTTGTACTTTGTTATTTTAATTTTTAAAATTTTTAATTTAAAAATTTATTTGATCGGTTCAATTTAATTTTTGATATAAGTTCGATCCATTCGATTTGAACATTTCAATCAATACGAATGCTCACCTCTATCGTCGTGACCTTTTGCACCATAATTGCTACACGACCTTTAGCACCATAATTGCTACAAGGTTGTGAATATGAGATTCAGAATACATCTCAACCATTGCATTACATGACCATAGTTAATGATGTTGAATGAATTTCAATTTTTTTTTTTATAATAGGCCATAATCTTGATTTTTCACGTAATATTCAACACACCATTATTGATTAATCTGTAAGATAATTATCTTAGGTGATTATGAAGAATTACGATTTTAGTTTTGCTCTTATTTTAATATGAAAAGTCTTATGACATCAATACATAAAGTATTATAATAAGTGATTAACATGATATAATAAAGTATCTCGCATTTGGCTATGTGTTGGGTGATAGCTAGTTTATTTGTTTCTTAGCCACCAACCAATACAATGATATAAATTTTATTTTTTTTATATTAAGGATAATGTTAAATATGATAAATATATCTTATTTTTAAATAATATTCATTTAATACACTTTATTTTTTGTTACAAAACATTTTTATTAGTTGATAAAATACATTTATTATCAATTAATATGAGTGTTTTGTAACTAAAAATAAGATCTATATATTATATTTTAATCATTATTGTTAAGACAATAGCATTATTCATATACTAAATATGTGACGAGTAATTTTTTTTTTTTTAATGTCCGGACAACCACTTCATTGTTTTCTACAACAAAAATGTTATTTGGGTGCTCAAGTTTGACACTTAGTGTCCAAATCGCATTTTTCTTTATACAAATGATCTCTTTGCAAAGCCAAAATCAAATTACTCACAAAAACAATACAAAAATGGTATTTAGACATTAAAGTTTGACACTTAATTTTATTGATACTCTGTATTAATATTTTATATATTTATATTAATATGACACCTATGGTACTTGAGAATGTCTCTGGGTGCCATTTTGATATTTTTGAAACTCCAAATAAATCTAAAAAAATATTTTCAGGTCGTTCCTGCAATTTTAAAAAAGTTTTAAGATCGTTTCGTAATATTAAAAAAATATTAAAAACGCATTTCCATCCACAAAGTGCTTAGAGATAGAAATTTTCTATAACTCAAAATTTTTAATTTTTTTTCCGAACTTGTTTAAATGCATTATAGAATTTATGTTTATTTTTAGATTGAATAATAATATTTTATAATTTTTTATATTAAAAATTATATTTATAACTTTTATATTTTTTTATTTACGTTTTTTCCCAATATTTTTCATTTTCTTATTTTTAGAAAAATACCATTTTTTTATTTTTATTTTGTATTGTTTCTATTTTTAAATTTTTGTTTTCGTATGTGTGCAACCTAGTATTCCACACTGTACAAAATATTAATGCCAAATATTACTATCACAAATATTAAACTTAAGTGTTTAAATAATATTTTTGAAAACAATATTATTTACTTTGGCAGCTTATAACAATGATATTAATTTGGGCATGTGATGTGGGAGAGAATATTGCTTATCTTTCTGGCTTAACGAGAATTGCGTACGCCAATTATGCTACTAATCACATGGGCAGAGTCGTCTACGGACACATTTATGCTTCGCAAAATCCAATGAATTAGAGGGTACGTACCTTACCTTACTTAGCCAGGCCGGCTTGTCAGGCAGAGCCCCTAATTACTAGGAGTTTGGTCAACAACAGTCCTGAATGCCGTAGTGATTGCCGTAACCGTTGTGGCTAAATATTCGATTCATCGTATGCTACAAAAGATAACGGCTAAGGATAATTTTGTTTAGTTAGTTAATCATGCTGCACATATGTAGAATGTCAAATGGCTTCAAATGCCATCTCTACATTTATATATATATATATATATCCATCCATCCGCTCTCTACATCTGTGATTAATTTATAGTTTAATTAGAAGTCAAGCAATATTATGTGTGTAATGTTTTCTATTTTTTATTTTGTTTATTTATGTAAAATTTTACCTCATCACCCGTCATCATTTTTACCATACCTTCTCTTCCGTCCTCTATACTTGTCGTCGGTCATCTCCTTTGTCCTCTTATTGGTTTCTTCTTATCCTATCACACCCATATGCAATCTCGTTGTCAATCACCATCTTCGTGAATTTTTCTATTCTTGTAAACCCTCTTTATTTTAACTCATTGTTTTCTTCATCTTTTGCATCCCAATTGTCGTCAGTCACCGAACAAGGTAATTATAGCAAAAGTGGTGATTGACAAGAAAGATTTTTTGTAGATGAATTGTAAATGATGAAAAGATAATTTGAGTATTTTAGCGCCTAATTTACATGCTTTAGCTCAATTATGGAGAAAAATACAATTAACTTAAAAATGCATGGCTTAAGTACGTAATTAAAATAATAAAAAATTTAAATTAATACACAAAAAAAGTCAAAAACACAAAAATTAAATTATAGAATTCACCGTCAATTTTATGTCCTTTGATTTAGGATATTTATTCTACTGTATAAACAAATACTTCATTTTGAACTTAATTTGAGCATTTATTCTATTATACATCCAACATAATTAATTTAAAATCAATTTTATGTATACACATATATACATAAATAAATATGTCAGTGTCATGTGTCATGTATCATATGTTTTGTGTCATGTGCCATCACCTAATTAACGAGCCCCATGGCCACGAGGGCGTGACCCCTAACCCCAATGCTTAGGGGTTGGTCAAGTGCGGCTTAGTTTTCTTGTCTAGGGGAAGGATGATTCGTCATGTCATGTAAATGTAATGTGATGGCCAGATGTACATATGCTTTGCTTTATAATGAGTTTTATCCTATCCTAACAAATAATTAATATTTATGCCCCCCACCACATGAGCCATCATTGTCATGCAAATGGACCACATGCACATCCATCATCAACAGCGAACCCGAATCCCATGTGACCCTGACCTGACCCTTTGCTTACCTGTGTTTTTCCACGTGTCATTTCCCTGTTTCCTTCATTTACTAGCTCTGGGCTTCAACTGGATTGAGCTTTGTTTCTCCAAACACGAGCCTGAAGCCCAAACCCAACTATTTAAAGCCCACTATGAAGCAGATCATGGGCTCTACCTCAACAAGCCTTAAGTGGGCCTGCTTGAACGGGCCTGCAGACTTAACTGGACAGTCAAGGCCTGCTCAAGCACTGCAATATTTAATTATAAGGTTTTTTTTTTATTTGCTTCACAAGATAGAATAAATATATCTTCTTTTTAGATAATATGTATTTTAACACATCATTTTCAGCTAGGTTTTAGAGAAATGAAAACAAAAAACGGATATGATACGAGAATAAAATGGGAAAAAGGCATTTTTCAAAAAAATAAGAATTGGAAATGCAAAAGAAATGTGTAAATAAAAAAATATAGGGATTTTTTTGTAAATAAAATTTTTAATATAAAAAATTATAAAAACATAATTATTCAATATAAAAATAAACATAAATTTCATAATGCATTCAAACAAAATCTTGAAATAAATTTAAGAAAACATTAAAATTTTCAAGTTATAAACTAAAAAAAAATTCCGTCTTCGTGGACAAAAAATGCGTTTTCAAATCAAAATTATGTCTTTAATATTTTTCTAATATTACAAAATAGTCCCGAAAGGTTTTCAAATTCCAAAAACAATCCATAATTATTTTTTTGATATTTTAGTATAAAAAAACTTTTTAGAAAATACTAAAATGACACTTCCAAGGCATTTCCATGCTTTATAGATTTTCAGCCTTGAAGCACATTTTTGTAAGATACCTAAAAATACGATGTATTTATCACTAATTAATAAAAATATATTAAATCAAAAAATAAAGTATAATAAATACACATAAATCTGAGATGGTGTGGGAGGCTATAAATGAGGTTGGTAAAAGAGCTTAAATACAGAAGCAAGAGAAAATGCATTGCCTTTGCTGGCTTATTTATTATGTTTGCAAACTTCAAGAAAAAACCAAATAAATAGAGTGACCAAATGTTGTGTAGAATTTGATGTATTGTGTTTGTGTGTCATATTAATATAAATATTTAATTAAATTGAGCTTATATTTATTATACTTTGCCCTCAGTTTCTAAATATTTTATTATTATTTAGTAAAGAGTTGTGTGTCATATTAATATAAATATTTAATTCAATTGGGCATATATTTATTATACCTTGCCCTCAGTTTCTAAACATTTTTTTATTATTTGGCAAAGAGTTTTGCTAAGGGCATTTAATGTATTTTGCTTTTCGCACCATGTACTTTTATTGATTTATAATAAATATATTATATTTTAAAATATTTTAACAACTAATAAAAATATTCAAATGCTGAAGTTTAGTACATGCAGTACATCAAATGCATTTTAACAAGTGCTTAATTTATGATGCACGAAAATGTTTTTTTGGGTACTTTTTTTATATTTTTAAAATATTTTTCGTATCGAAATGTCGAGAATTATCAAACAAATATTTTATTTTTTTAATTTTAAAAATATTTTGAGACTGTTTTATAATATTAAAAAAATATTAAAAATGCATTTTCACGAAAGGGTGGGAGACGAAAAAGTTTATATTTATTTTTAGATTGCATGATTATTTTTTATTTTTTATATTAAAAATTATATTTATAAAAAGACCTCATATTTTTTTATTTATGTATTTTTTCTCATTTTCATTTTTTACTTTTTTTAAAAAAATATTAATTTTCTATTTTCATTTTATATCATATTCATTTTCTCTTTCCATTTCCTTACAACATATTAATTAAGAGCCAGGCAAATTGCCAGACAAGTTTACAGAATGAGAGCTAAAAATCTAAAATATCCTTACCCACATTACATTGAAAAAAGTGCAATGTCAATATAGGTGATGACATTTTAGTCTTTTAAATTCCATTCTGTCTGTCAATCTGTCTGACTCTCAAGAATTTTTCGTATATAACTAAAAATCATATACAATAAATGCTTATTTTCTAAAATAAATGTGCATTTATTACACTAACAAATGCCCTAATTCACTCTATCTACTTGCCAAATTTTTGTTGTCCCATTCTACCCTTACTTGATTAGTAATTTTTTGTGTTAATTATTATCTTAAGATAATAGTTAAGTAGCAACCAATACATCTTATTTTTTTAAATAAGGTACATTTATTACATATTCTTTTAACATTCAAAAAATTCTATTTATTAGTTAAATGATTCAACAAATGCATTTATCATCTGACAATAGAAGTATTTGAATATTGAAAATAAATATACATTACTTATAAACAAAATATATATTATTATTTAACTATTAATGTTAAAACAATTATAAGCCGCCAAACCTATATTTTTGCTATTGTGCTTTTATTTTTATTTTTTTTGTGGCTTCTCAAATTGTTTATTATTTCTATTACACCACTAAACTTGTATTTTTAAATTAATTTAAATTTTATATTTTTTTTTACGTGACAACTCGAATTTTTAACTGTTTTGATTATACTATTGTATTTACATTTTCGATTCAATTTAAGATCTGTACTTTGACATGAAAAGAGTGTGACATGTAATTTATCATCTCACTTTTAATTTTTTTTACGCATAAAAATATAGAACTTAAATTAATTTAAAAATATAAATATATGGGTGTAATTAAAACAATAAAAAATTCACATTATTACATAAAAATATATATATATATATAGGAATTAAAGTGACTAAAAAATTAACTTTAGTGATGGGACTAAAATAATAAAAAATTTAAATAAACACACACGAAAATATTGAAGTACAAGAATAATTTACAAAAACAACTTTTCTTCTCTGACACGTGAAAATGAAATTAATTAGCATCAATAAATGTGATGGGCAAGCACTCGCTAAATTAAAAAAAAATTGCAAGAATCTTGTTATTTTTAAATTTCCTTTTATTAACATTGGAATGTGTTACAATGTGGTGGCCTTCTCATCAAACTAACTTCCATATATTGGGAACGAATTCACAGAATCAAAAGTTACAAAAAAAAGGGCAAAAGTAATGATATTTGGGATTAATATTGTTACCAACTTAATGTTATGAACAGAATAAAGGAGAAGAAGCTTAATTTGTTCCCAGCGCCAACATTGCCATCACCAATTAGTCAAAGAACAATCCATATTCTATCTCTTTATTCAGAAGTACAGAACATTTGAAGAGAGAGAGAGAAGAAGCTTCTAATGATCACAAGGCAGCAAAATAGTCAAAAATCTCGGCCCAGTGTTGCTTATTACAAAACAAAACAAAACAAAAACAAAGAAAGTAAGAAAGAAAAGATAATTAAAATGGGCAAAATTTCTGGAACCACCCACCCACCCACCAATGATCTTTCCAAAAACACAGTCGGGATTTGACCTTTGATCTGTCTATAAATGGAGAGACAGATCCAGCTTCTGATTCTTATCCCTGTGATCAGTCATCGTTGCCGTCGTCTCCTGTTCATGATGATGAACCCTACCATCTGACCCTTCCTTGAACCCGCTGCTGCATCTCCCACTCCTTTGCCAATTCAAGAAATTCTGGGCATCTTCTTCCAACTGTGCGTATGGATTATTGTTCATGTAGTTCCCTCTGTATAGCACCACATTCTCGAACCGAGCTGCGCCATTTGATCCTGCTATATATATATATATATAAGGAGAAACACGAAATTCAGAACAATTAATGAACGATGTTTTTGAAGGTTAATGGTAAAGGCGAAAGGGTTTATTTAGAGAATAAGAATTTGTACAGATGTAGTAAACCAACGTACCAAAGCCATCCGAGAATTGCCTGCCGGAGAATTGGGCGCCGAGGCTGGCTGCATGGGCGGTGATGTAGAGGGAGGGGCTGAAGAGGCCAAGCTGCTGGTGGTTGGGAGAGAAGATAACGGGCGGCGGCGGGGGAGGCGGCGGCAGGGAGGAGAAGGTGTTGAGTGCATACTCAGAAGCTCTCTTGGCTTTTCTGGCGGCGGTTCTCTCTTTCTTGTGGGCATTCTGGTGTCCACCCAGAGCTTGTGAGCTGTGAAATTTCCTTGAACAGAACAAACAAGGGAATGATCTGGTCGATCCATCTTCTGCACCATTGTTTACTGCTGCTTTCTCTTCATGTTCCATGTCTGCAACAGAAAGGAAGAATTAAAAAATTTACCCGAAGAAAAGAAGAAAATATTAAACCAGCTGCATGAAAAGGGTCTGAGAACAGATGAATGTAAAGTTGATAGAAAAAAGAAAAAAGAAAAAGAAATGGCAAAAGAAGGGTGATTATAATATATATATATATAAGTGTGTGTGTGTGTGTGTGTTTAGATAGATATATAGATGAAAAGAAATGCAGAGAGAGTTGGGGGTAAGTGATGAAAAAAGAAAAACGAAACCTAGAGGTGGCAGAGGAAAGGGAACAGAGAGAGAGAGAGAGAGATCCGAAAATTTTACAGGGGGAGTTTGAAGTTTGGCTTTTGATGATGATGATCAGAAGAAAAGAGGGGAGAAGAGGGGGGGAGTTCAGAAGCTAGCTTAGCTTATGTTTTCAAGAGTTGGAAAATGTGAAGTGGTGTCTCTGCATATTATTTATTAAAAAGAGTGATGCTGCTACTGCTGCTGCTGCTATAGAGGTGGAAGAGGATGGATGTATGGGCTTGGGCACAGAGAAGAGATAAGAGAGACAGACAGACAGTCATAGAAAGAGAGAGAGAGAGAGAGAGAGAGAGGCAGTATCAAACCAATACGTTTCTGCATGCTGAAACAGAGAGACTGATTGGTGGGGAGAGCTCAGACATGTATGGATTGAAAAAAAGGAATCTCTCTCTCTCTCTCTCTCTCTCTCTCTTTCCCCTTCCTGTGACATTTTTTATGGGTTTCATGGGTATTCTATTGGCTCTTCCTCCTCGGTTTTTATTTCTTGAAATAATTGCCTAGCTAGTTTGAACACGAACATATATATATGTGTGTGTAGTAATATAAAAATCAACATATAGCTTGTCTTTATAATGTAAACTTTACAAATAAAACATGAATGTTACGTTCAACGATGTAACTTGACAATATTTGTGTTTCATTCTTCAATTTAAGTCGTAACTGACGATTGGTACCCCTAAGACGGTAGCATAGCCTGCTGTGAACCTTCTATCGTCAAAGATTTTAATTAATTTATAATTTTTGTACATCGATACGTATGATACATCAAATCAAATCAAATCATGAGTAGACAAAAACAATACGATTGGATAAATAATGATAATTAAAAATAATTAAATTTATGGAGAGACGAATAAAATAATGAGTTGACGTGCATTATTCACACTGCAATCTACAGGCCAAAGGCGAAATAACTGTTCTATTTTTAGACCTGAGAGTGAGAAGAATGGCCTCTGACGTTAGGATGCATCCCATCCCATGTCCTACTAAATTGTCTCTCTCTGTCGAAGTTATTTCTTTACATTTATTATATGATTTTATATATAACTTTCTAAAAAGTTGAATTATAAATGATGATGAACGTCAGAGTTAAGGCTGTGGGGGCGGTGAGTGAATGAACAGAGGAAGTCATGAACAGAGAAGAGGTTTGGATGATGGGGGAGGGGGTTATGATCCCAAATGGCCTAAACCCCCAAAGCGCAAAGGATTGGTTGGGCGAGCTGAAAAGCTACAAGAGACCATCCTGATCCCCACACCCACTTGGCAGAGGGGGTGATGGTTGCGTTGCCTCTTTCTGGAAGCAATTGAATGGAGTGTTCAGGCTTTAGTTGTGCTAGTACTAGTAGTACCACTCTCTCTCTCTCTCTCTCTCTCTCTATCTGATGCTGCTTTCTTAAAAAATATTAGGTCAAATGCATATTTTTACATCTTTTTTTGTGTAATTGTCCATACATTTCATTATTTCAACTACATTTATATATCTATATTTTTTAATAAATGTAGACTTCGACATTTTTTCTATGACAATTTAAATTTTTCGTTATTTCAATTATACTTATGTATTTATATTTTCAAATCAATTTAATACCTATATTTTAACATATAAAAAAAATAAAATGAGATGAATTAATACTTTATACATATCAAAATATAAAAATTAAATTAATTTAAAAATATAAATATATGTGTAATTAAAATAATAAAAAATTTGAATTATCATAAAAAAAATCAAAATACAAAGAGTTAAATTAACTCAAAAATAAAAATTAAAAAATGTAATTGAAACAATAAAAAGATTATGTGGCCACACAAAGAAAAAAACAAAGATAAAAATGTAAATTTGACCCCCCAAAAAAATATAAAACACTAGTGATGTGGCATGGGGCTTTATAGCCTTTGGGAGAGCCACTACTCCTCCACACTGTATTCTCTGACAATCTTCCACCGCCATAATCCCCATGGCCTCTGCAACTTGTCACTTTGGACCTCCTCATTCGTTGCATGCACTGCATCTTCCATCACCCCGCTCTTGCGGTCCCAATGCCCCCCCACCAATCAAACTACTCCTACTACCATTACTTCTTCTTTTAACTCGATCGCCTCCCATACCCCGCCCCACTATCGATTCTCCGCGGCCATTTGCCACTTAGCATCCAACGGCTAACAGTTTGGGGACCACAAAGAATCGGACCACCTTCCCTTTCTAACCAGAAAATGGAATTCCAGAGAGTTTCAAGCTACATATATAGGCCCCTTTCTCATTGTTCCTTCTGATCCATCCATTCATCTCCGGAAAATGGCGATTTATAGCCCGACATGTTTAGTAACAGAAACGAGCTACGGACATGAACGCTGCCTTGGAGGAAGCAAAGAAAAATGACAAAAGAAAACAAAAGGCAAAGTTGGGGAGCAAAAAGGACAAACTTTAAAGTCACTACCAATAAAAACAAGGAAAAACAAAAAGAAGAGAGGGAGACAACATTTCTTTAATTGAATGAATAACGAAGCAGGATAAATGAAAATAAATACAGGTATAGGGCCAGGGATGGGATTTGCAGAGCAGGGCTACAATACTATACTATAAACAGAGGGAGGGTTGGCGGAGTCTGGGTTTAGAGAAACACACATTACCCGCATCGGTTGAAATGTTTTGTCAGAATGTGATAGAAGACGCCGAAAACTTATCCACTCAAGAGCAACCGAAGCATTTACTTATCGAGAACATATTGGAGGGTGCCGGCGCTGCCTCGGTTCCAGGCTCCTTGCAAGGAAGATGCTTAAGGAAGGCTTTCACCGCTCCACTCACTCCATCTTCATTTTCCATGGCCTTTGCAAGTTCCTTCGCCCGCTCCTTCACCTACATTTGTGTCAACAAGTTTCATTTCTATCCGTCGATTACATTGCACAACCATACATGTTGTTTTCTTATATCATTTTTATACAGAAAATCCCACAATAATAATGTCAGTGAAATTTTTACGATTTTGATTCATTTTTAATGAACCTTTTCTTAGATAGTGCATTAAATATGAATTAGCCACGTCATTTTTGTATAAAAATTTTATAGCAAAATCTATATTTTTGTTACTATACTTTCAATTTTTATTGTGTAATCACTCAAATTTTTTGTTATTTCGATTACACTCAATTTGATTTTTAAATCAATTTAACTCCTATATTTTGACTTTTTTTCATGTGACAACTTAAACTTTTCGTTATTTCGATTTCTCCCCTGAATTTATATTTTTGAGTCAATTTAACTCCAATATTTTCATATGTAAAAAAAAAAAATAATAATTGAGATGACAAAATACACGTCACACATCTATTTAGTCAAAATACAAAGGTTAAGTTGATTTGAAAAAACAGGCCTAAGAGTATAATCGAAATAACAAAAAATTAAAGTTGTCATACGAAAAAAAATAGTCAAATTATAGGAGTTAAAGTTAATATAAAAATGTAGATCCAATGGTGTAATCGAAACAATAAAAAGTTTAAATACCCACATAAAAAAAAAAACATAAAAGTACATGACAAAAATAGGAGTTTGGCCAAAATTTTATACAAATAAAGTCTGGAGAAATTCTTCAGAGTCAGACAAGTTGACAGACAGACTTACTGAACGGGGGTTAAAAGACTAAAATGTCCTCGCTCACATTGTATTGCATTTTTTTCAATACAATGTGAGTGAGGGTATTTTAATCTTTTAGTCTCCATTCTATAAGTCTGTCCGTCAACCTATCTAGTCCTGTAGAAGAACTCGTAAGTCTATTTATAGCATTACTCTTCACTTTTGACTTCGTGGGACATTAAAGAGGGTAATTAATTAAGCACCCACATAGCAGTTGTAATGTTATATAGATTGCAATAGGAAAACTCAGCTGCTCAAAATAATGAATTTTTTACCTCGGGATCGAGCATGAATCGAATCGCATCAACCAGCTTGGGAAGTGAGAATTCGTCCACTGGTATAGGTGAAGGGCCTACTCCCCTGGCATGCACCCGCTCTCCCCAGAAAGGTTGGTCACCAAAAAAGGGGACAATCGTCGTTGGGCACTATATTGCACCAATGTGTTGAAATCAGTTATAAGACAAAAAAAACATTGTAAAAAGTAGCAAAGAAGAAAAGTTTAATCCCGAAGCGGTTACCGCAGCTTTAAGGCCAGCGGCTGTTGTGCCTGCACCCCCATGGTGCACCTGAAAGTAGAATCATAGGAATAAGAATTTCAATATATATCCAACATAGCTCCTTAGTGGATAGGGAAAACGTAGAAATGAGCATCACATTCTGGTAAATCTAAGAGAGAATTCGTGCCACTTGTTTCATTTGTGTTGTACTTAAGATAGAGTTACTCTACAGGGCCCGACGGGCCTACCGAACAGCTGACAAAGAGGGCGCAAAATGACGAATTTGCCCCCATTCGCTTTGCAAATTTGTAAAGCGGACCACTGCCCCCCCTCTCTGCGCCTCCCCTGCCTACCATGGCTGCCGCTCACCTCTCCGCCGCACCACGCTGCAGTCGCCCAGCCTCGCCTCCGTCGCCTCGCCGCCATCGTCGCACTGACAGTCGCTGCATCAACTGTCGGCAAGGCGAGGCGGCGACGGAGGCGAGGCCGGGTGACTGCAGCGAGGCGCGGCAGAGAGGCGAGCGGCGGCCATGACAAGTAGGGGTGATGCGCAGAGGGGGGGGGGGGGAGGAATCCATGGGAGGGGGAGGGGGAGAGCAAGGCGTGGGGGCAAAATGGTTTTTTTGCCCCCTTTCAGTAAACCCGTCGACCTCTCTAGCATTTTCCCTTAAGATATTGGAGAGAGTTCCTATGAAGCTTTTTACATGTCTGATAGGTTATCTGAAAGTTCTATTTATGTGTCCAAAATTCATCTTAGGTCATCTAAAAGTGCATTTACATGTCCAAAATTCATCGCTGGTGTGATCCGCATAGGATTTTACTGGTCACACTGTTACCCAAAAAGCTATATGTACCCATAGGGGCAGCCTGGTCATAATGCTTCACTAGATAAAGCCTCGATCAACTCATTTGTATATGGAGAAGAAACCTGTTATACAAGTTAGTCAAGTGACACTCCCATATATTTAACTCCAACGGAAGATACGTGGTTTTATCTCTACAATCTTTTTGAATATATCATTACAAAAAATCAGTGAAGGTTTTACCTTCTTTGATATCTCCCGATGGATTAGGACAAAAGAATGTCACTCTAAACAAACAGCGACTTAGTCTTCCAATAACTAAAAGTATATCAATCAATATTCCCTCCAGTCAAATGATCTTTTTTTTTTTTTTTTTTTTGGTTTGGGGGGGGGCGGGGGTGTGCGTTTCTTTCACAAGTTTAAGAGCCACCAATTATCAGGGAAGTTTCCAGAGCAGTCCTTGTCCCTCTTGACAATGGACGGGAATACAATGACACAGCTGCAATGTCATTTTCCACATATAAAAGAATATGAAACTCGTACATATGGAGAAGTTCAGCAATCCTGATTTGGAGAAAGAAAATCAGAAAGCAAAATAAAAAACTAATAACAATGAAAGCCTTACCACAGCTGCACATTGTAAGAACAACCAATCATGAGGGATATTGTCCAGCAAGTATACAAAGTCCTTTGGTTCTGCCACTGGGAAGAACATTTTGGCAATGTAAAAGACTTGTTCTTTACATAGAAAGGGAAGAGAAACAAGATAATGTCGCACAAACACTACCAGTCCAATTTTATGGGGAATGGTTGACCATGCACAACAGTTAATGCCAAGTATCTTCCAACACATTTGTACGATAACCGTTGAATAAATATTTTGAGAATCAGGATCATCTTTATATGCAAATTGAAAGAAGGATAGCATGGGAAAGCAATAATCAAACTTTTTTGAACATTTTAAAAACTGGAAATGTAGAATAGACATTTTCAGTAGGCAAAACTGGGACTGGAAAGAGAGGGGGGGGGGGGGGGAGTGATTAGTGAATGTATGAGTATCAAAGAAGAAACGGAAAACTTACAGGTACCAAGGCCACCCCAGCCTTTATTAATGATGCCCCTTTGTCCGGTTATTTCAAGCGCTTCCACAATTATTTGGGTCATTTTTGCAGGCTCTTGAACAGGCTGGAAGGAATCAAATAACTTAAGCTGGGAATACTTACTGTAATTTAAAATAGAAAGGTCGACAATTCAAAGCAGTACAGGACCAGGTGAACAGCATAATTTACACACTATCAAAGTAGTTGGAGAAAATATCCAGAGAGTTTCTATGGATCTTGAAAAGTATATAAACCATCAGTTAGAATACCGAGGGCTTCGCCTGTTTGATTGGAAAACTGCTTTAAGTTCAGCTTCAGCAATCTCATAAGATTGCCTTGATAATTCAACCAGTTTGCTCATCATCTTTATACTATAGTCACATAATAAAATAACAAGAAAGTTCATGGAAAACGAAAAAAAAAAAGTTATTCAAGGAAACAAACAACGTTCATTAGATCATTAGATGCCCAAAGCACTGTGTGTCAAGACACAGTCAAAGCAAAAGCTTTACTTTCTTCAAGAAGATCAAATAAATTATTTTATCAAATAAAAATAGTAGTAGATAAGAATAATAATAACTACAGAGGACAAGGAGGAGACCTAGACAACAGAGAATGGTTGCAATTTGAAGAACAAAGAGAAGAATGATTAAATTATTCCTCCCTAAGTCATCATCTTCAGTATAATAGGTAAAGATACCTCCCATAAACTCAGATAATTTTCTATGAACACAATAGTCAGGATGCAAAATAAATTGTTTCAAGTACCCCCAAGAAAATAGGAAGTTCTTGTCTCCACAGGAAAGGAATGTACACATAAAGACTACTAAGAAGGGTACTAACCAGGCTTCCAAATCCAATATAAATCGGCATTGATCCAGCTTTAAGCCAGTCAGCAAGCTCCTGAGGAGGTTGATAATTTGATGCAAGATCAAGGAAGCAAAATCCTACCACATCCACCTTTGGTCCCCAGTCTGGAAACAAGAGGTGAGAACAGCCTGAAATTACATTCCTCTAATAATGGCCATGCCAGTTCATAAGCACAACCCCAAAAAAGCAAGTGGTGACAATAGCCAGAAAACTGAAATTCTTCTAATAAGAGCCATGCTAGCTCACACAACTCCAAAAGAACAAGAGGAAGGCTGGGTGGGGGGGGGGGGGGAGAAACATAAACGCAAAGAGAGAAAGAAAAGCAAAGTTGAAGGGGAAAAAAAACAATTTTTGTATGTTTCAACTAAAGGATAGAAGTATCTCAAGCCAAGATGATAATAAAGGACCATGCTATTGGTACATCAAGAGCTACACACATGAGCGCAAATGACAAAAATACCCACGCCTCACCGTCCTGGGTGAGAGGTAGTTTAGTCATGCGTCTCACCAACTCAAAACTTTAGATGAGAGATATTTTTGTCATTTTACATGCATTATGTAGCCTGAGGTGTAGCCCAACGGGTACCAATAGCATTTTCCGATAATAAATGTACAAAGGCTCTGGAAAAAGGCACGTAATCCCATTCACACAGATATCAATCAAGACTGGTGAACCATAGATAGAAACATTTAAACAATGATAACAATCTTATGCATCTCTTATACACTCTTACATAGGTAAGGAGCTGTGCGTGTGCGCATTGCTCAATAATGGGACATAACTCTACCAAATATGGCCAATCCATCCCTAAGATGAACAGTTACTCAACTCAAACAGAAACCTTTTTCAAACTTAAACAGTTTTTAATTAGTGAAGGAACCTTAGCTTCTTGGTATTAAAGCTTTTAAGATACTGATGCAGTCTTTTTGCTCAAATACATTATCAATCTAAAAGAAAAGAAAATGGAACTCCTTTAGTCTGATGTCAACCAACTCAACCATCCAAGTTGACAATGATAATAAGTCAAACCCACCTTTACATAATAGTTCAACATCTTGTATCTTTTCCTGTCACCAAGGCTCTAAACAAACTTAATGACAGGAGGTGGACAAACATAAATCAGGCTGTACATCTCTTATAGAACACCAACCCCCTCCCCTGGCCAACAAACAAAAAAAAAGATAACTTAGTATTCATAGCCCCTCTGCAGTGGCCTAATGTTTTACTCGTTGCCAAAGTACACGGCAGCTAGCGGTATTGGTCACACCACAAGAATCAACAAAATTCTTGAAATGAGCATGAACACATAAAGGGACTTCTTCGCACACAAAAATAAACAATTTTTTTGTTTTTCTATTTCTAAGGTCAAATCCGACATAAAAGGTGATTAGAAGAAAACTCAATAATTACATTATATAAACAAGTTAAATGGTATAAACATAGTAAAACAGAATATCTAAACAACCACCTTTTGGCTTTGGAACAAGGTGAGGACTCCAAATGTATCCATAAGGCACATCAGATTCTGAGCTTTGTGAGCCTTGCGAACAACTTAAATAAGTGACTGGCCGTAACTTCAACTTCTTCTTCCTAAGGTCATTTATCATATCCCGTATTCCAAGCCAAATCAGAGAGTCAACAATTTGATAGGATAGCTGCAAAATTCACGCAATTTGTGAAGTAAACAAAGTTACAAAACAGACCCTATGATATCTAGAAGAAACAGAGTTAAGAGCAATATTAGATCAGAGGGTACTAAAAAGGAGCAGAAAAAACAACACAGAATCCAATAGACTCACTCTATATCCAGCAGGTTGTTTAACACGGGACAAAGGGTGTGGAAATTCACTAGTTGGCCTGGTAACAACAAAATGCAATTTCCACAATCAAACTATTAAATCATTAACCTTGTCACCAGACACAAATAATCAGACATGAAGGGAACAAATAATTGTAAAATGCAAACTAAAGAGTAGCTGCACCATACATAAAGCAACACTGCATTAGCCAAAAAAACTTACGTCCACGGCATTGTGAAAAATACATGGAGCGGTACTTTGAGTGCCTCTGCAACATGTGTATGCCCTGAAACACATCGGGGTAAATGGCTGAACATGAACATAGAGCAGCATCATGCTTTCTTTTGTAAACATAGATTTGGACACAAATTGTATTGGTAAAGTGCTGCAGAGATAAATGAACTGAACAAGTTTGGAGATGGTCACAAGGTAGTTCACATGACTAGTTCCAGATCAACAAGTTCACAGTTCCGGGAAAAAGGAACAAAATAAAGAAAAATAGAACAAGAGGTCTAGAGTGCAATAGAAGATAAATCTTTCATAATTATTACAATACCAAAATACACTCGGTAAAATACGTGATTGGAAATCCCTTCTATCTTTTCTGTGTGGTTGGGAGATCAGAAAGTGTCCTACTGTTTTCGAGTGAAAGATTAAAGAAAAAAAATCCCTCATGTAGTGAAAGGGTGATGGTGAACCAGAATAAACAATCAGCTCCATTCTTTGGTTTAGAAACATATTATTTTCAATGCCAAAATTGAAAATTGCAGCATATTTGTTAGATCTATTATCTAATTTCAGAATGACAACCAGATATAATTCTCTTGTTTAGATGACTATATCTATGATTACCAGACTAAAGGCCAATAGTGATCATATTTCTACACCCAGCAACATTTGTGCCCCGAACCCCCCCACCCACCCACCCACCCCCCCGCGGGGGCAAAAAAAAAAAAAAAAAACCTATGCTATTACCAAGCCTGATGCTGCCAAGGAAGGATGGCAAAAACTAAAACTCTGATACATGCACTAATTCACTTTTATCTTTTTTTATTTAAAATTAAGTTTATTTCCCAAGGAAAAATCCGTTGGTTAAAATTAGGGAAAACATGTCATTTCCTCATATGTTGCTTGGATAATTCATATAGACAAAAAAGCTTATCAAGAAAAAGCTCGCCAACAAGCAATGATTTTAGCTATGTAAACAAACACCACAAAAAGAGCTGGACATGATTAGCAAGTATTGTAAAGGGGGTTATGGACCAATAAAGATAAATTAGAGGAGGAAAGGGAACAAAAAATGTTGAGGAAAAGTCCATTTAAAGCTTTGATTAACCTAGATATATGGGAAGGCATGCTATCAAAGTAAAGACCGTAACCAGGCCTCCCAACTTGATTCTCAATTTGGACTCCCATCTCAGGCTTGTACTCAGGTATAAACTGATGTCCCTCAAGCCAATGGCACACTCTCAGTGAGAATCATATTGGTCTGATAATATAACTGAAACCACTGATACACAATAGATCCAGGTGCGCAGACCATTGGCATCAACAGGGAACAGCTACATTACATGACATACAACTATGTTGTACCCTACCTTAAGCTAACAAAGCAACAAAATGAGGAGCCATGTAGCATATCAAAGTCCTTAGATATCTTCATACCAAGTGCAAAATCCATCACTATATTTATCTTGTTTATCTTTTTATTTCTTGGGGAGAAGAAAAGAAAAAAAGCACTTATTCAGGCTTGATCATAGACCTTTGCAGCAAATAAGTATCCAACACAAACATGACTCCTTACTAGAATTATTTGTACTTCTCAGGTTAATAATTCAAATGTGATTGTAGATCATTCTGCGAAATAATACCAAAGTTTATCTGCAAATCCATTCTGCTCATCTAAACATTACTAGCAAGAATCATTATAAAAGGTTATTTTTCCCTTTTGTGTAGGATGACCCAGAAAAACCCGAACAACTGGGTCCTTGATCCCTCCCAATAATAAGGGGAAAAATTTGAAGGACTTCATATTGGGCTAAGAGTTTCAAGTAAGCGGTTAAAATAACTTAGGTTTAGGACAAGGTGAGTAGAAGGCAACCTCTACCTTATTAGACATGCTTAAATACGCTTAGGCTCATTTCTCATGGCAATCCTATTCTTATCCTACAAAGAACATTGAATTGTATGAAACTTATTGTTGGAATTATGTTGATCTAATTTTGATCCTAGAATATTCTAGGATCAATGTTTTATGCAAATATTATGTAAATATATGAAGTTAATAATGGTAGGATGTTGTCAATCATATCCTTCCTTTTTTGGTAATAATCCTCTCCTTAAAAAAGGATGTTGTACACATTCATTTGTAATCAATTAAGACATTTCTGGGTCTAATTTCTAAGTCTTATGGTTTAAAATTTCATAGTTTTACATCTGTAGTGCAACACAGATATCTGCTCGGCCCTTGAAGAAAGTTCTGACCATCTACTTCATGACCTCCAGTTCGAATTCCTATAAGGGACATGCATATACACCATTTCATGATCATAAATAGATTTGTTGGGTCTTCTGGGCCCTGTATATCATTCCGCACGGGACATGACGTGTTAAGATGGATGGGAACCATTGGCAGAGGCCTTGGACTGAAGTCTTGTTATAATGCTTTGGAGGGTAACAGAGGTTCTTCTAAGGCTTCTTTTGAGGAAAATAGTCACCTTTTCAAGAATTTGGTTATGAGATGGTACTTCTTTCTGTAACGGCCCGCCTCCCGAAGCCCCCGTGCACCAAGAGGATCCGTGAGAGGGTCATTACTAAAATGATACTGAACAGTAACACAACTACAACTCATATACAACCCATAGCTGGGCACACAATGATTAGCTATGTAATGACGATTATGAGATGCTATATAAAAAAAATAGAATATGATTTTAATAAGGGTTGTATATGAGTTGTAGTTGTGTTACTGTTCAGTATCATTTTAGTAATGACCCTCTCACGGATCCTCTTGGTGCACAGAGGCTCCGGGAGGCGGGCCGTTACACTTACAGTCCTTGGGGCAAGAGAGAGAAAAAGAAGGAAAAGGTGAATCGAAGTTTCTGTTTTCAAGTCGAATGAGTTCTTTTTTTTTTTTTTGAAACTTGACTCTTACTTGTATTTGATCCATCTGAGAAGCACTTATAAATGTTCTCAGATACTTTTGAATAATTTTGTATAAACTCCAATAGAACTTCTCTTTTGTATATCATTTTTGTTCTTGAGCAGCACTCTTCAATGCCTTTCTTCTAACTATTACTAGCACAACAAACAATAATTTCCTCAGCATTTCTTGAAGTCCACATAAGCTAACCAAAAGAATTAAGAAAAATTAGTGGGCATGCCAATGTCAGCAAAGCTAGAGTGCCAAATTTACCTAAATGCAAGACAGGATAATAGTGACAATAAATAGAAGAGGAATTTATTTGAAGGGTAAAAAAGGTGAATCTGAATTATCAAAATCGAACCATATACTGGAGGATTGGAAATGATTGCATCTGCTTTGAAAGCAATGCCAGAGTCTATGTCTGGGTCTTTACATGCTGGAAGCAAAGAGTATAATATGTCCTTTATTTGGTTTCGTTGAATAGGTATCTCTGAGGGCCCCGATGGCAAGAATCCTTTATTTTTAACCATATCTGCACGGAAGAAAATTTTTAAGTTATTAAAAAAGAATGTATGTCAATCTCATTGGGAAACTAATTTAGAACTCATATTCAAAATAACACCAATCTGGGGTCAACTATTTCCACAAAAACCTTTCATTTCCAAAGCTCCTCATATTGCTTAAATATGAAAAGTAAACGGGTAAGGTACGAAAAATTCTTTTATGACCACAGAAAACTGAAAGTCACACTAAAGAAGAGAAAAAAAAAGTCTATATCTTGAACTATAACACTATAAGCTCAAGAAATCTATTTGATTTTAGAGATTATATTTCATAACAAATTAGGAAACTTCTGAAAAAGCATTACAGGATATCAAATCACATAAATGAGGAAATTTTACATGGATAAAACTATTGTTTCATAATGACAGGAACCGTATAACTAATGAATTGTAAACAATAAATCAAACAGCTAGGAATGTAATATTGTGCATTGATGTGAGAACATAACACGTCACTAATTCCTCAAAAATAATTTATTTACTCAAAAATAAAGTAGGAGGAAAGCACCATTGCCTTTTTCTTTTACATGAAACCGTAGCATTTATAGTTTAGGAATTTCTTCTAGAACTAAAAAAGTATATATTTCAGCTTCTATTCTTGCCAATTCATCAGCAGAGCTTTAACCATTAAAGTTTCACAAAATTAGATGTCTTATCAAATACTAATAGAGGCCTGACCAGAACATTCTCACACACACTATTGTCCTAAAGCACTCAACTAATCTCAACATTTAAAAGACTCGAGGAAAATAAAACACATAATATTGGTAATATGCACAAACTTTATTTGTTTACGAAAGATTTTGGAGCCCTAAGGAATGAATACAGGATGATGAGTCTGATGACCAGCCCTCAATTGTCAACTTCCTTGTGTCAAAGAAGATAACAAGAGATAATGCATAAAGAAAAGCATGTTTTCAAACCCCTCAAGTACCAATAGAAGTTCTAGGACTCAAACTATGAAATCTTACCTCCTCTTCTTGACAATTCCATGTGATATAAACTTATCAAGGAGGTAAAAGACCTATGTGTTGATATCCATATCCAAGTGGGAGAGCAATTATGAATTATACTACATGCTTGAGAGGTTGAAAACTAATAAGGTCCTGATATTCATCAGTTAAGAAGTTTAAGAAGTAAATTCATTTAGACCACAAATAATAACATGTAGAACCCATTCCACTCAACCATGGATGAGATAAGGAAAACACAACATTCATCCAGTAGAACAAAACATCACAAAATCCAGATGGCTTGGTCAAAGCTAGCTTTTTACATACATTCTGCAAGAATTTTTGGATCCCCGCCTAAAGGATAGAACTCCAGCCCAGCAGTCAACACAAACTCCTTGAAGTTTGCATGAGTTGCCAATCTAACACGGTGACCATAATCCTGCATCCAAACATCCTCGTCAACTATTTTTAAGGCCTCAAATTTCATAAAAAACATGTTTGGTGCTTTTTACGATTGAAACTTCCAGTGAACACATTACAAAATAGGTATATAACACCAGCACTAACAGGTAGCACACTTAAGGAAATGAAATAACATCGAAGACTTTGATATAATTTTTTCCTTATAAACAGGGAGAGAAGAGTACAGCCAACGCAAAAATGAATGGGACAGGGTTGGAATTTAGGACTCTAGCCATTCAACCCAAATATGAAATTGCCTCACTGCCAAAAAATGCTAAGACATAAAGGCTGGTAATGATTGGTTCAGCCATGCTGTCACAGAAACTTCAGATTCTTATTGAGGATTAATAAACAGTTTCAGATCAAACCAAAAATTAATATAGTTAAACAAATAACAGGAGTCCATGATCGGTAAGTGCCAGGAGAAAATGACAGTATTTTTATTGTGCATATACATTTTATTAGGGGATAAGTTAAATCACTAGAGATTATTTCAAACATCTACATACATTTTAGAAAACTATTATTCAGAAGGATGAAAAAAGAACTACATATGAATAAGGATAAATTTCACTCAGATCCCCTGTGGCTTTGGACCATTTTTACATACACTCTGGTTAAGTTTTACTATTTTGGGTCCCCTATCATTTGTCTTTCTACACACCCTTTGCCAGATAAACACATTTCTGATCCAATCATTTGTTCAAGAGAGAAATAACACATTAATTATTTCTTTCTTGTGAAACTAAACATCTGCAATTACAGCAAATACGAAATCAGAACTTGCAAAAGCAATGGCTAGCATCAAAGTAGCCCTCATAGACGAGAAATTGGGAACTGGGACTTGGATGTCAGCCATAATCAAGTGTTTGGCGTATAGTTTTCACCCAAAAATAATAATAATAATAAAATAACAAAAAAATGAAAGATAAGTCAGTTAATCAATTACCTATTACCGAAGCACCTCAAAAAGGAAATCAAATAAACAAAAAGCTTATAGGGATGGAGAAGGATGCTCAACCTGCAACCGTTTGCCAATGGCAACAAAAGGTTGCACGTCACCACGAGTTCCAACTATAAGTATCACTATTTGAAGTGGTGGAATATACTGGTCTTTTGTGTCAAGAGGTTCATCATCAGCTTCATTATTGACGGCAGTAGATTCAACACCAAAAGCCTGGGGTTCAGCATCTACTGGAACTTCAAACTCTACAGTTCCATCATCTTTCACTGTAGTTATTCTGTTCAACAATTTTAGCTGCAGTGTTTGGAATATAGAGAGGAGGCAGTAGGTTCCAATATCAAAAACTAAATCATACAATAAGATGACCGAATAAAATAAAAATAAGGTAAATTGTACGGCATTTGCATGAAGTACAATATGAACAAACAAATAAAAAAGTAGCAAGTTGATATTAAA